>NC_143264.1:26193929-26345894 GCF_984573655.1 Nuphar pumila
TGGATCGCCTTATTCATCTTCCGCGTTATTAAAAAATTAGCCTTTTCTCCGAAAGGATAGCCTTATTTATCTTTCGCATTGTCAAAAGAATTGCCTTCCATCGCCTTATTCATCTTTCACGTTGTCGAAAGAATCACCCTACTCTTTTGGATCGCCTTATTCATCTTTCGCGTTGTCGAAAGAGTTGTCTTATTCCTCTTCAAGAAAGTCATCTTATTTGTCATCCAACTTACCATTTCTATTCCCAATCAGATTAAGGGTATAAACTTGGGCCTCATTTGATGAGGTATTTCATTTCCCGATCAGGTCAAGGGGTTAAACCTGAGCCTCATTCTGATGAGGTATTTCATTTCCCTCCCCATCCAGGTTAAGGGCTATGCCTGAGCCTCATTTCGATGAGGTGAATCTTCTTCTTTGTTCTCCATTCTGTATCTACCATCATCATCTGAATTAATTCCTTCACACCTAGTTAGATTCTCCTAACTGAGGCATTATATATATATATATATATATATATATATATATATATATATATATATATATAGTCCAAATTTGGTGTGTTTTATTTGCCACCAAGCTCGGCTTACAACCGGCTTATTAGCAAAGATGGGCATCTGTAAACACCCCAAATTTTCACCCTCATCCAATGTTTATATATTTCATGTGTCATTGCATATCATTGCATGCATTCGGCATACCATTTCATTGCATTGCATGGCATTTCATGTCATTACATCTCATTTTTGAGATCCAGCACTTCTGTTTTCAAAATATTTAATCCAGATTCAGGTTTTAAAACTTTTCTTTCAAAATCAATTTTAAAACCTGGGTTTTTAATCAGCATTCTGTCATTTACCAACCCCCAGGACCTTATATTTTGAAATGTTTTCTCATAAAACAATCTGGATTTGTTTTAAACTCAATTTTCAACCGATTTCAATTCTCAGATGAGATCCATTTAGGTGGTGCCGCTTTTGAATTCTTTTACTTGTCAAAAATCTCCAAAATTTTAGAGTCCTAGTTGGATCATGACTCTTTTTCCAGAGTCCAGTCGGATCAGAACTCTACTTTTCACTACCTTCTTTACCTGTTTTTGGAGAAAACCTTTTAAAATCTTCCGTTTTGGCCAAAATCTCAGAGTCCTAGTTGGATTAGGACTCTTCTTCAAGAATCCTAGTCGGATCAGGACTCTTCTTCAGAGTTTCAATCGGATTAGGACTCTAATCTTTTACAGTTATTTTATCCATTTTTATTCAAATCTTTCAAAATCTTTCAAAATGAGTCAAAAACTCAAAGTTTTAGCCAAAACAGGACTCTGTTCAGAGAGTCCTAGTTGGATCAAGACTCTGATCCTGATTTCAATTTTGAGAGAATCTTTCAAAAATCCTTTCATCTATCAAAACTATTACACCTTTATCAAAGAATTTCAAAATTCTGGGATTTTATCCTAGAGTCCTGATAGAATCGGGACTCTGCCCCAGAGTCCTGATCAAATCAAGACTCTATCCAAAATTGATTTTCTCACTTCATTTTCACTGGTTTTCAAAAGCTTTGCTTAAAATTCATCATTTGCTTATCAGAAAAACCAAAATTCTTAGAGTTCTGATCGAATCAGGACTCTTTCTCAGAGTCCTAATCAGATCAGGACTCTGAACCAAAACTTCAATTTTATCCCGTTTTCAACTGTTTTTCAAAATTCCCTCATTTGTTTTCTCAGAAAATCCAAAAAGCTGAGAGTCCTAGTTCAATTAGGACTCAGTCCCTAGAGTCTGAGTTGAATCATAACTCTGTTTTATTTCAATATTTGTCATTTTTTTCACTGCTTTCACAAGTTCTTTCATCTGTTTTTCAGAAAATACCAAAAAAAATCTAGAGTTTTAGTCCGATCAGGACTCTGTCCCAGAGTCCTAATCCAGTCAGGAGTCTTTTCTGGAGTTTGTTTCACCTCTAGTTTCATTTATTTTCATTTGTTTTTCAAAAATTAGGTCATTTTGCAGAGTTCAGTTAATTCAGGACTGTATTTCAGAGTTCTGATTGAGTTAGGAGTCTAACCCTGACTGTATTTCTCGACTTGTTTCACCATTTTTGATAAAATCTTTTCAAAAGCTCCTTCATTTGGCTTTTAAAATCCAAAATCACATAGTCCTAAAAATCCAGGACTCTAACCTGGAGTTCCAGTTCGATTAGAACTCTATTTTCAAAAATTCTGAATTTCAATTATTGATTTTAACCCCTTTTCAAAGTTATTTTCAGTGTTTATTTCAAAATTTTCAAAACCTGATGTGAGCCCACTCAGTTGGCGCCATATCAAGAGGAGTTCTGACCAAGTTGAAACTCTATGTCATTTCAAAACATTTAATTTTAAGTTTACTTTTGAAGATCTTTTGAAAATTCTCTCAATTTCAAGTTTTAAAATCGTTTTTGAAAATTCAAGTGGGGCCCACTCGGGGTGGCGCCACATTTGAAGAAGTCAAGGTTAGACTAGGGTTAGTCATTGTCCTAGTTAGGTTAGGGGTTTAGAGTAGTCAAAAGCAATTTTAAAAATCCAATTTATTTAAGTTTTAAACCATTGGTTTTTAAAGGTTTTAAATTCAGGTTTTAAAAACCAAATGTGGGTCCATACTAGGTGGTGTCACATTTGGACTTTTTAGAGTTTAATTAGTTGTTAATTAGGGTTTAACTAGAGTTCATTTAGGGTTAGGAAACCACAAAAAATCGTTGCCCTTAGTGGATTTATTAGAAAGAGTCCTGAAAAAAAGAAAAACCTCTTAATTAACCCTAATTAAGGGATTTTTTGAAAACTTATAAAAGGCAGACTTCAAGAGTTCAAAGGGAGCTCTTTTCTTCCTCAAATTTTCGTGGCTTCTCTCTCCTCTCCAGCACCTCCACCTTCCTCCATTGCAGCTGCAGCCCCAAGGTGAGTTATTTAATATTATTTTATTATTTTTATTATTTTTTTATGATTTTATATTAGATTTCACCATTGGCACCTCCCCTTTCATGGACTAAACCATGGATTCAAGTTCAAGAACCTCAAGAGAGGTTCAATAAGATGATCTAACTCTGTTTTGGTGTTTTTCTAGAGATTCTAATCCGTTAGAATCGATTGTAGCATGGTTTTTCTTGTTCTTAACCATTAAAACATGCAATTTACGCGTTAAATGGGTCAAATCCATGCTTTTTAAGGTAAAATCAAACTTCAACAATGGATTCCCTATATTTTATTTATTTCTTTGCTTATTTATGTTTATTACACATTTTCCAGCATAGAAATCAATTTTATTTTACTGTTTTAATATTTTCTTTATTGTTTTCATTGATTAATGCATGCTTTATTGGGTTTTATCAAATTTCTGTGTGTTTTAAGCTTGAATCAGCAAAGAACATGTTATTTCATATTGAAGTACTCACCGTAAATTTCTGAGTTTTTAATATGTGATACATAGATATGTCAGTGAATTACTGTAAAAAGTTCGAATGTTTTGGGATTTAGGAACCCTATCAAAAAAATAAAGATTAAACCGTGATTTTCAGTCATTTAGAATCGATATTAAAATTCATAGGTAATTTGCAGTTGTGATATTTCTCTCATTTGATATCCGATTGAAGATCCGTAAAGTGCAGTGGATTCTTATTGATGTGAACTATTTACTGTGAAATTTTGATAATTTTTAGTTTCGGTTTAGTATTTTTCCTTTGTCAGAGAATCAGATTTAAAATTTAAAATTCGTTAGGGTTTTCCAAAACCCTAATCTGACTTGTGTTGATCATAGATCTCAGACCATAGATCCGATTCATGATCTGTAAAAAAGGAGTTTTATTATTTTTATGTCTACTGTTCACTTCTAAAATGTCAGAAATTTTTTATAGAGGTTTCTATTTGTTTTTATATTTTCAACCAAAAGTACCTGTTTTAACCATTGTTAGATTCATTAAACTTTAGTCCGGATTGCCGGAAGGGTTTCTCCCTCATCGGAGATGATTTTTCCGATATGTAAAAGGGGAAATATGTTATTTTTTGTCTAGTTTACCTCTGTAAAATTTCAAAATTTTTTATGGTGATTTGACCCCTGATTTGGGTCTAACACTAGAACTGGTCTGTGACCATGGACAAAAATAGCTTATTTTAGGGTGTTAATGCAATTTTCGAGTTGGAATAATATCAAAAATATGTTTTTGTGATCCCAGTCTGATTTTATGGTTATAATAAGTGCAGGTGTCAATTTTGTATGAATTTTGGAATCCATTTTATGCTTGAATGGATCAAATTGCAAAATAGGGTCCAGAAACACTGCCAAAATCATGATATTTGTGACATTTCTTGATTTTCGTGTATAAATTCTTGTTTTTAGGGTTTGTTCATGTTTAGAATCATATTAGGATGTTTCATGTTTGATTTTATATTTATTTCAATCATAAATTCCAAGTTTTTACTAAAATCTATTTCAGAAAACCCTGATTTCAAGGCCATAGTCTTGCTATCAGGGGCATTTTGGTCATTTGACATCAATTTCGAAATTCTAAACCCTAATTTTCATATTTTTAATTATGTAATATCATATTTGAGTTAATTTATCATTATTTGTATTTCAAAAGTTGTATTTTGCAAAATATCTTTCTGAAAACCCTAATTTCAAGGCCATAGTCTTGCTATCAGGGGTATTTTGGTCATTTTGATCCCAATTTTGAAACTTCAAATTCTATTTTCATATTTATTCTATCTTTTTTCATATTTTATTAAGTTTATATAAGGGAATCATGTGGAAAATGACTTATATCTAGCAAAATCCAGTAATTTTGAGATATTAATGGATAAATCTAGAAAAGCCAACATATCTTCACTAACAAGTTTTTTAGTTTTGCAGGGACATTAAAGACTTTAATTTTCAGTTATTTAAATTAAATTAGTGATGTAAATTAAATGTAATATTTGGAATAATATTTACATTTTCTGCTTAGATTAAGATTTGCATTACATATAGATTAATTCTGTAAATTTTAATATCTGATGAATGCGTTATTCATGCACATATTACAAATCCACTGTGGTCTACATGAATGGCACGTGCACTAACTCTTATGAAGTTGATAAACTTGGTGGAATTTGTATTTATGGCCATAGTCAGAATACGAATGATACCCAGATTTGTGATCTTCGTATTAGCCACATTCAGCCTACACTCTTAGGCTAACTTCAAAAATGCACTGCATTTCTCAAAAATACAAAAAGGATTTTCTCAATTCCTCAAAATCAAGTCTTTCAAATCCATATTCATTCAATTCATTCATTTGCAAATTCCAATTTCAATGCAGAGAAATCAATTTTCTCAAAATTTCTAAGTCTTATTCTAAAATCGATTTTCTCAAAACTCTAAGTTTTAAATGATATTTCAAGTATTTTTCAAAGTTCAAAATTCGATTTTCCAAGTTATAGATTCAATTTTCAAGTTCTAATTCAAAGAAATCAAGTTTTTCAAAGTTATTTGAAATTCCTCAGAATCAATTTTCACAAAACTTCAAGATTTCTTCAAAAATCGATTTTCACTTTCCTTAGAAATATTCTCTCACTAAGCTCATGATTTTCCAAGTGTTATCTTTTCCAAGAATCTCTAAATATTTTCCAATATTTAAATAAAACATCATGTTTTCAAATATGCATTTTCAGAAATTCATAGCACATGCCTGATTCTTTGTGCATTTAGGAAATAGAATATGATTTAGACAAATTGAGCAAAGTTAAGCATACAATTGATCCTTGGTTTGATTACCCCTGGTAAAGGCGCCAGGAACAGTTGAACCTCGTACCGACAGGCGAGTCTCATTCTTCGGAATTATCCCACATTTTAAAACGGAGGCGAGTTATTTTCAAAATCTTTTTCAAAGGTCAGTTTGACTTGCAAAAGTAAAAATTTTGCGATGATAACACATGTATTTTTATGTATGTTCTCTCATTAACATTCAGACATCATCATGTACATTCTAGTTTCAATGTAACCTCTAAAATTCTCTTCATCTTTTATATTATACTTTATACTAACCCTGTTTTGCAAGAAATACATGCAAAATGTCGATCTCTTTCTTAGATTAGGGATTTTAACTTCAAATTCAATTCAAAGTTGTGATACTTAGATATAGTGAGAATTTTTCATTTTTCAGTCTTAGATTAGAATGTATGAGCATCATATTCAAAAAAATGAGTGTAGCTGAGATGCGTATGCTGAGATGGATGTGTGGAAATACAATAAAAGATAAGATTTGGAACGAGGAGATACGTAAGAAGGTAGGCGTTGCACCCATTGAAAATAAGATAAGAGAGAATCGTTTACGGTGGTTTGGACATATTCGACAAAGTCCTAATGATGCTCTAGTTAGAAGGATGCTGAAATGGGAAAATATATTAGTTAAAAGAGGTCAGGGTAGGCCTAGGAAGACATGGATGGAGGTGATAAGAAAGGATATGAATGCTTTAAACCTCACCGAGGACATGGCATTGGATAGAAATGAATGGAGGAGAAGGATTCATGTGGAAGACCCATAATGATTTTCTTTGTTGGTTCATATCGCCGACCCCAATTGTTTTGGGATGAAGGCGTAGTTGTTGTTGTTGTTGTTGTAGATTAGAATGTATGAGCATCAAAATTGTATATTTCATATCATTTTGCTCTTTATTATGAAAATTCACAAGTGGGAACACGAATGGCACATGCACCATTCTAATAAAAGGTGATTAAATCCTAAGTTTATGATTTGCATCAATGGCCATAGTCAGGGTGTGAACAAGACTTAGGGTTTTCATCTTTTATGGAATAACACTGGATCCACACTAGATCTCTTTTAAAAAATCATCATATTTCTAAATATTTTTCTCCTTTATCAGAGTTTAACTTAAAATTAATTCAAAATATATATCAATGGCCATAGTCATGATATATATTGAGGGTTAATTTCATTTTAAACTCTATAAAGGTACCAAAAATATGTTTATTATGTGATACATTTTATGACCATAGTCAAAGATGTATTATATTTTCAATCTTATTTCAGTTCATTTAAAGAATGAAATATGGTTTTCAAATATCCAATTTTCAAAATTCTTTAATTCATTCATTATTTAGGATAGAATTACATCATTCTTTTTCAAAATCCAAAGAGATAATCCTTCAAATATCTTCTTCACTTCTCAAATCAATTTTCAACTCTTCTAAATTCAAAATTCTATTCTCAGATTCTAACTTCAATTTCAAAGTCCAATTTGACTTTGGAATTTCAAATTTATATTTAAAATTCAATTTCTAATTCAAATCAAAATTCAAAGTTCAATTTAACTTTGAAATTCTCAGATTCATCTCCTGATTTCAAAACTCAAATTCAAAATCAAGTTTATTCTTCATTTTTCAAAATCTCCAAAGTTCTATCCCAAGATTGAGTCTTGATTCTCAATTCAAAATCAAAGTTTTGAGATTGATTCTGAGTCTCAAAATCCGACTTTTCCTAAAGTTTGAATCTCAGTTTTAAATTCAAAATCTGGATTTCCAAAATCCAGATCCATCTTCAAAGTCCCATTTAGATCTTCAAAATCCGATCTCATCTCGGATTCTAGATTTAGAACCCAATTCCATCCTGGATTCCAGACTTCGAATCCAATTTCATTTAGGATTCCAGATTCCGGATTCAACTCCATCTTGGATTCCAGACTTCGGATACATTGCCATTTAGGATTCCAGATTTCAGATTCAAATCCATCTTGAAGTCCAAATCTAAAAATCCAATTCTATTTTTAAATTCCACCTAGACCCAAGATCTATTCTGATTCCAAACTTGAAATCTAGAATTCCACTCCATTTCTCAAATATTATCTTGATTTTCAACTCATTTTTGAAGTCTATATTCATTTTTCAAATCTCCCTTATTCAAATTCAGGTTTATCTCAATCTTTGATTATTTCAAAACTCTAGATCTATTCTAAATCTTAAGTTAAAAAAAAATCTAACTTCTCTAAGTCCATCTTCAACTTTCAAGAACAATTTTTTCACAAAATATTCTCAAAATTCATTTTCAAAAACCACTTGGAACATCTCCAAAATTTCTGAATTATTTTCTCAAAAGCATACATCCTTGCATTTGCATTTACACAAGCATGATTCTTTATGCATTTTTTTAGACTTAGAATAAATTCTTAGACAATATTTAGGTAAAGCAAAAGGCATAAAATCGATCCTTGGTTCAATTACCCCTGGTAAAGGCACCATGAACGGTCGAACCTCGTACCGACGAGCGAGCCTTGTCTCCCAATTTTCCTGCAAATTTTCAAAAATGGAGGCGAGTAATCTTTTAAAAATCTTTTCAAAATCAAGGTCAAGCGAGACCTTCGCAAAAGAGTTTCTCTCTCTCTTCTTTTCTTTTCTCTTCTTTTCTGTCTTTTATTTTCCCCTTAAAAAGGAGAAATAGAGACTAGAAAGGGACAAAGAAGGAAGAGAGAGAAAACCAAGAGAAATTTTTTTGCGATGATCACAGTCGTGACTGGCATGAGAAAATCTATGATGCACTATAGGCGTATTTAACCACCATTCAGATCCCAACCAATGCAACTCCTCTTGAGCTTGTTTATTTAGGTGGTACTATCTCTCCATGTTCAGAAACCCACCCTCAAGTTCGCATCATTACTAGAGCTGTCACTCGATCAGTATCAACAACAGAGGTTGGTATGGCTTGATCTACTCGATCAGAGAAGACTCAAGGCAGCAGAACATGCTTAATCTTATCGTCAGAGGATAGCTAGGCAATATGTCAAGACAGTCATCGAAAGAAGATTATGAGTTAACGATTTGGTCCTTAGATCAACAGTTCATCTCAAGCACCGCCCTCGTGGCAAATGATCATCAAATTGGGAAGGTCCCTACGTGGTCAAAGAAGCATTACCATGCAATTCATATCGTCTGATTAATGCAGACGGGGTAGAATTATCTAATTCTATCAATGCCCGACATTTGAAGAAATTCTACACTTAGAAAACTTCTATTCTATCTTTTGTATTTCTCAATAAATTTCCTTCAATAATGATCAATTATTCTTTCATCTGAACATCTTCTTCCCAGACTACATTGAGGCATCTTTTGTTATGAAAACTTGTCTTTTATTTGGAATACCCTGTATGTAGGCCGGATCAAACAAAATCTCTCACCATCTATTTGCATTCATTTGCATATGTTTGAATTCATCTACATTTAGCATTTATTTGCATCCATGCATATCAAATTTTTACCCATTCAAGATAAGGGACAAATCCTGAGACTTCGGTGAATTGTCCAAGTCATCATGAGAGTGAAGATTGAAAATCTCTTATCACAATCAATGGGTACTTTTTCAAAATCCAATGTTCATGTTGGTACTTTGTTTTCAAAACCCAATGTTTGTGGTGGTACTTTTCCAAAATTCAGTGATCGTGCTGGTACTTAATTTTCAAAACCCAGTGTTCGTGCTGGTACTTTTTCAAAATCTAGTGTTCGCGCTGGTACTTTTTTAAAACCCAGCGTTCGTGCTAGTACTTTTCCAAAATCTAGCGTTTATGCTGGTACTTTTTTAAAACCTAGTGCTCATGTTGGTACTTTGTTTTCAAAACCCAGTGTTTAGACTGGTACCTTTTCAAAACCCAATGTTCGTACTGGTACCTTTTCAAAACCCAATGTTCATGCTGGTACCTTTTTCAAAACCCAATGTTCATGCTGGTACCTTTTTCAAATCCTAATGTTCAAGCTGGTACTTTTCCAAAATCCAAAGTTCGTGCTGGCATCTTTTCAAAATCCAGTGTTCATGCTGATACTTTTTCAAAACCTAGTGTTCATGCTGGTGCTTCTTCAAAATCTGGTTTTCATACTGGTCGCAATCCAAACACTAATCTCACATTAGAGCTCGGGCTCAATGCCAATCTTTAGACCTGCGAGCCAATCAATCTTTATCAGATTTTCAGGTCACTCCAGTCAATCAATCAGATCTCTAGTCACCAATTTTGTCAAAGTCAATCACTTTTAGACCTCCAGGTTAATCAATTTTTATCAACCAATTTGTTACCAACCAATTTTTATCAATCAGACCTGCGGGTCACCCATTTCATCAATTTTGTCGGTCAGACTTCTGGTCATCAATTTTTATCAAGTAAACCTTAAGGTTATCAATTCTATCAAAGTCAATCATTATCTTCCAACCTTCAGGTTGCATCTGCCAATCATGATCTTTCAAGATTTGACCTTCGTGTCAAACCTGTTTGCCAATTGGCTCAAAATCAATTATCAATAATTTCTCTTGCAAGGGACCCTTTCTTATAGGGAGAGTTCTAGGGAGCTCATTCTTTTCGCATGCAATTTTGTTGGTTCGCTGAACCCCTTTTTTTGGGAGAGTTTGAAGGGACTCGTGTTTCATGAACAATTTACAAAGCAATTTTTTTTATTATTATCGCACAAGGAACCCTTTTTTCAGGGAGAATTTCGATGAAAGCTCGTTCTCCTTGTAACCCCCAAAATATTTCTTGTTAGGCCATCCCGTCATTAAGGACCCTTTTTCCAAGGAGAGTGTGATAAACTAACCCCTCTATGATATTTTTCTCAACCTTTGTTATCGGCCACCTTTCCATAAGAGAAGCCTAGAGATAGGGAGTTTTGACGAAAACTTTATTTCTCTTTGAAAGCTCATTTTGTAAACACATTCTCTTCAAGGAAGAGAGGAGTATTTTTTTATTACCCATTCAGGTAAAGGTCAAGCTTGAGTCTATCCTTTGGGGACAGGAGAGGAGAATTTAGCCACGGATGTGTCAGTTGGATGTCAAGCGATTTCTTTCACCATGGATTTCAAGAACATTTTGCCAATTTTCTATAAAAAATAGTTGTTGATTTCAAATATTTATTGCACAAAAGTTTACCTCATATTACCTTTAGTATTTCTTCCAAAAGAATAAGACTTTTGCGAAGAAAGAAGAAAATTCAAGCTTTTTTTGTTGGTCAACTAAAAGGATGATGAAAAATCCTCGATATGATCGGCAAAGGAAAAAATCCATAATGTTGAAAAGCAATAAGTGAACTGATATTGATCATAATTATGGTGCATTTTTAAAGACTATTCTTCTGGTAATAAGGTAGTGAAAATATCCTGGGCGATATAAAAGAATTCACTCAATCTCAATTTCAATATTTCTTCAATCAATCAAGCTATAATCAACTATCTCCAAAAGGGATCTCTCAATCATTGTTAAGTTGAAGACTGATGGATGAGTTCAATCCCCTGGGCCAAAGGAGACTTAGATCATCTCCAAGTTGAAGGAGTATGTGACGTGTCCTTCCAGGAAAAGTTTAAATTGTCGCCAAGTTGAAGGCTGGTGCGATGAACCTCCCTACAATCCCTTAAAGATATTTGATCATTGTTATCATAAAGAGATTTTCAATCCAATGAGACAATTTTATAAATATAATTTCTGGGACCAAAGAAGACTCAAATCATCTCCAAGTTGAAGGAGCATCTGATGTGTCCTCCAAGGAAAATCAGAACATCACCAAGTTGACGGTTGGTGTGATGAAATTCTTGCCAAATCTCCAAAAGAGCTCACTTTTCATGTCTCAAAGAGTTTAAAAGATTTCCAAGAGATTTCAATTAAAGAGAACATTATCAATATATTTCGTGGGACTAAAGAAGATGTGAATCATCTCCAAGTTGAAGGAGCATGTGACGTGTTCTTCCAGAGAAAATTAGAACATTACCGAGTTGAAGGTTGGTGTGATGAAATTCTCGCCAAACCCCAAGAAAAGATCAATCTCTATGTCTCAAAAGAATGCAAAAAGATCATCATGGGTAAACCCCAGATATCAAACAACCAAAACTGCAACGAATTATCTTTATTTATGTAAAATTCTTTTATCAATATACTTTCATCAATTGCTTTTATGAAACTAAGAACAATTTTTTTTCTTTTCATATCAAGGAAATGGATAGCTTCCTTGAAGAAACTCAACAATAATAAATTTGATTTTGATTATGGATTCTACGGAGTTAGCCCGATTAGAGGTAATCTCTAGGTAGAAGAGGGAATATATTTTTACACAAATGTGCTTACATTCCAATCATTTTTTAATCAACTACAATTTCTATCTTATTCACAATATTTTTAAGTTATCCCGACATGAAGTGAGAGTGTGATGTCTATTTTAATATATCCTGGCGTTGTTTTTATCTCTTTTTAGGACTTGATAATGAGAGTTTTCAAGATCCTTCCCTTCATGTTTAAATTTGAGCGCCTGAGCTCTCAGATTCACACACTTCTTTGTGTACCCCACTGTCCCACCATAGACAGTTCCTATTCAGGGTAAGGGTTAAACCTGAATTGTTTCTGCAAAAGGTCATCTGTTTTAAAAGTCATTCAACCTCAGCAATGAGACGCCTAAGATCAATCCCTTTTCAAGCTTTAAGGAACCTCATTTAAATCCTTTTGGAAAACCCTCTTGGATTTATTGTGCAAAATCCAAAGGTTCCATCATGGCTTCTCCTTTCGAGAATTTTGCATTCCCTTCAGGTTAAGGGTCAAGCCTGAACCTTGTTCTTCCATGAGGTATTTTTTGTCCACTTCAGGTTAAAGGTCAAACGTGAATCTTGTTCTTTCATGAGGTATTTTTTGTCCCATCCAGGTTAAGGGCTAAGCCTGAGCCTCATCCCGATGAGGTGAATTTTCTCTTTTATTCTCCATCCTATACCTATCATAATCACCAGAGCCAATTTTTCCACATCGAGACAGATTCTTCTAACTGGGGCATTTTATAGTCTAAATTTGGCATGTTTTTCTTTGCCACTAAGCTTTGCTTTCAACCGGCTTAGTAGCACATCTATAAACACCCCAAATTTTCCATCTTCATTCACAAACACCTTTCCTTCTGCCACCGGCATTGTTATCATCGCAAAAAAATTTCCTCCATCTACGAGCGAGAGAAACGATTCTGCGAGTCAAACTCGACCAAAGTTTTAAAAATTGGTTTTTAAAAATTACTCGCTTCCGTTTTTTAAATTTGCTAGAAAATTCCATAGAATGGGACTCGCCTGTCGGTATGAGGTTCAATTGTTCCTGGGGCCTTTACCAGGGGTAATTGAACCAAGGATCAATATGTGTTTAGCTAGGCTCAAATATCTAAATTATGTTCTATTTCCTAAATGCACAGAGATTCAGGCATGTGCTACGAAAGTTTTGAAAAATGCATATTTTGAAAAGATGATGTTTGCTTCTGATGTTTGGAAAATACTTGCAAAATGAATTCATTGAAAAATCATGGATTGAATTGGAAAACTATCTTTTGAAATGGAAAATTGATTCTCATGATAATTGAAACTTTGAGAAAATCGATTTATGGAAAATCTGAATATTCTTTTTGAGAAAATTGATTTCTTTATTGAAATAAATAAATAAAAGAGGATTTAGCCCTTTGAAATGCTTTTATGATGTGAATTAACCAATATGAATGAATGAATGTAACTTCAAAGAATATTTTTTGAGGAATTTGAGAAAATCATTTGAGGAATGCAATGAATTTTAGAATTTAGCCTAAGAGTGTAGGTTGAATGTGGCTTATACGAATATGAAAAATTTGGGTCTCATTCGTATTCTGACTATGGCCATAAATACAAATTACACCGAGTTTCTCAACTCCCTAAAAGCTTGTGCACGTGCCATTCATGTCAACCATAGTGAATTAGAGAAAATGCATGAATTATCGTTCATCAGATATCAGAATTTATGAAAGCAAACTATATGCAATGCATCCTATTCTATGCAGAAATGTAACTCTTATTCCAATATTACATTTGCTTTTAAATTGAATAAAATAAAAGAAAAATCATAAATCTTCCTTCTGAATATCTCTGCAAAACTAGAAAATGAGTTAGCACAAATATGTAGGCTTTTCTGGATTTATCCAAAAATATCAAGAAATTATTAGATTTTATCTAGATATAAACCCTGATTCATACCTCCTTGATATAAACATAAGAAATAAATGATGCAATTGCATGAAAATTCGAAAATAAGGTTTTAAAATTCGAAATAGAGGTGAAAATAACCAAAATGCTCCTAATAGCAAGACTACATCCTTGAAATCAAGGTTTTTAGAATTTTTTTTTGTAAAAATGAGAATTTTAAAATTCAAATGAATGTAAATGAGATTGAAATCAAACATAATATGATATGATATGATTATATGCCAGCTAAAACTTTAAAATTGCAAAAATATCTCAAAAACACTGAATTTTGCCTTTCTTCTGACAATTTAACTAACATATATGGCAATTGAACTCAGAATCAAACCAAATTTGGAATGGACACCTATTTTAATTCTTGAAATGGAATGGAATACAAAAATCAATTTTTTTTTTGTATTATTTGATATGGAAATTAATAAAAAATCTTTAAAATGCATGATTTTTGCCTAATGCCTAGACTTATCCTAAAGACAACAAGATTTTGGGTAGTAACATACCATAAAAATTCACCAAATTTTACAGGGTGACAGAGGACAGTTAGGAAATGATTTTCAAATTTAGGATTTGAACTATGGTAGGATAATTATAACTCCGGCAATATCGATCGAAATTCGGTGAGTTTAAACCAGTGAGAAACAGCAAGCCATTTTCTAAAATTATGGGAAAAATAGTAAACAGTGGCCAAAATTCATGAAACATTAGGAGAATGTCATTGACACAAAGAGAATTAGATTCGTTTTTTACAGTTTTGGCATTAGATCTACGGTTGAAGAGGACACATAGGATTAACAGACCCCTGAATTTGGTAAAATTGAAATAATAGGAAATCAACAAGTAAACTGGTAAAATCTAAAACAAATAGAAATATGCATTCTAAAATCCTGACATTATGGGAAATAACAGAGAACAACATGAGGAACAATTCCTATTTTGACAGATAGAGCATCCTCCTTACAGATCGGAGTGCCACAATCAATTTAAGTCGATCTAGACCCTGACAAACCTAAAACAAACATAATATAATGGTCTGTAAAACCTGAATTTTGAGAGATAGTAACCCTTATCATAAAAATCTAATAAAATCCAGTAAAATAATAGGTCTTTCTATAAATCCACTGTATTTTACAAGGGTTGAATCGGTTCTCCCATGAGGGAGATCTCAGATTAACAAGTTTGTTATAGGGGGATCCAGCGTTTTCACAGAGTTGAAAACCTAGTTCGATCTTTGGTTTTTTAAATGGGGATACAGAACCCAAAATCAAACTGAGTTTTTTGCAGAGAATCAAAGATAAACATGTGCATCTATCACGAAAAATTCAAGATTTATTGATGAGAAATTAAACATGAAATGATGACTGGACTGGACCTATAACATCAAAACCAATAAGCTACTAGGCAAACATTAATTAATCTATTGAAATACGTGTAAAGAATTAAAATAAATTAAATCAATCACCTAAAATATGTGATTTATATGAAAGTAATGCTTGAAATCAGGAAAAACAGGGAGGTACAAACTTTATTTGATGTTGGCTATTGGTGAGAAAGGATCCGATCCATTCGTTGGATGGATCCCTTTTTTAATGTAGCCTTATACCATGATACAACCAGAAAATTAACCTATAGATTTAATAGAAAATAGGGATAATAGGAGCCTTACCTTGGGAGTTACTTGCAATGGTTGGAGGAGTGATGTGGCAATGGAGGAGTTTGCACCGGTGGTTGGAGGGCTGCTGCAAGGGATGGCTGGAAGCAATGGCGGATGGTAGAGCACCTTGATGTTGCTGGGCGTCGGCTGAAGGTGGGCTAAAACGGCTGCAGCTGTGGTAGTTGAAGCAATGCTTGTTGTTGTAGGGGTTGGAGCAGTGGATGGCGTGTTGTTGCAACCTTGGTTGGGAAGGAGCTGCTACAAGGGGTGGCTGAAGGGAGAGGGAGAGGGAGAGGGAGAGGGAGAGAGAGAGAGAGAGGGAGAGAGAGAGAGATAGTGTTAGGGCTGAAAGGAGAGAGGCTAAGGGGATCAGCCGTATGGTGTCTTGGAGGAATTAGAAGAACAAAGGAGCAATAAGAAGAAAGGAAGAAAGGTGGGAAAGAAAGAAGGAAAGAAAGAAGGAAGAAAGGGAAGAGGAAGGGAAGACAAGGAGAGGGAGTGGCTGGCGACAAAGGTGGAGGAAGAAAGGAGAAGGAAGAAAAGAAATAGAAGAAAGAAAGAAAAAGGAAAGAAAGAAGAAGGAAAAGAAAGAAGGAAAGAAAAAAGGAAAGAAAAGAAGGAAAAAGAAGAGAAGAAAGGAAGGAAAAAGAGGGAAAAGAAAAGAAAGGATAGAAAAGAGAGGAGAAGAAAAAGGGAGAAAGGAAAGAAAGAGAAGAGAAGGAGAGAGGGTCGACTACCTTGGTGGACCCCACTTCTCCTAGCTAGGTTAGAAAAAAAAAAGAATAAAAAAAGGAATAAGAAAAGAAATTTATTTTTTTTTAAATTCAAAGTGTGGAGCCACCTTGGAGTGGGTTGTAAAGACCCCAAAATTTTGTAAATATTCCCTTTTTGCCCTTGAGCTCCATTTTCTGAGTAAATTGAGTCATTTTCACTCAAAATTCTGATTTATCGCTCGAATTTACTGGAATCAAATCAATTCTCTATATCTGACTCAATTTTGGATCCGGATCCAGTTCAAAATCCAAATCTGAGCCTCGTTATCTAATTTTGAACCAAAATTATAAAAATACCAAAAATGGTTATTTTTTAATGGCTCGAACAGTCAATCTGGTATCTGTTTGGATCCATTATTGCATAGTTCTCGATTCGAGGTCAAAAACTCAAATATTTCCTCAAAATTTTGGATCAAAAACCCATTTTTGACGAATTTTTCAGAGAATAGCCTTGAATTCTCGAAAAAAAATCTTTCTTTTGTAAATATTTTCAAATTTTACAAAAATATGCCAAAATCCTTTATTTTCTCATAAATTTTAGTCTTATTTCCAAAATAACAAAAAAAAATCTTAGATAATATATCTTTTTGCATTTACACAAGCATGATTCTTTGTGCATCCTAGACTTAGAATAAATTCTTAGATAATATTTGGGCAAAGCAAAAAGGCATAAATTCGATCCTTGGTTCAATTACCCCTGGTAAAGGCGCCAGGAACGGTCGAACCTTGTACCGACGAGCGAGCCCCGTCTCCCAATTTTTCCGCAAATATTTCAAAAACTGAGGCGAGTAATCTTTTCAAAATTAAGGTCAAGTGAGACATTCACAAAAGAGTTCCTCTCTCTCTTCTTTTCTTTTCTCTTCTCTCTTTTTTTCTGTCTTTTATTTTTCTATTTAAAAAGGAAAATAGAGGTTAGAAAAGAAAAAGAGAAGGAAGAGAAGGAATACAAGAGGAAATTTTTTGCGATGATCACAGTTTTGGCAACCGAGATGGGACTCGTCTTCGTCCGATCGAATTTTTGCCTTTTGCTTTGCTTTAATATTGTCTAAAGTCTTTATTCTTCAAATATCAGCTTCATTTCCATGCAAACCTTAGGAGCCTAGATTCTGTCCCAGTTGACATAATGCATATAGGATTTAAGTATGGTTTGGTAGGACCATATCGATGAGATTATTCCATTCTCACTTAGACTTAGGTCTGAAATACAACTCTCCTCAATTCTAGAGATTGAATGCAAACAATGTATGCAAGTGTATGCTTCTTATGATTTTCAAATTTCTATCTCTTTAGGACTTTGCATTAGAACCATCTAATTTCTTGCATGTTGAGCATATTTTTCAAAAACATCCCTACCTATATTGTCTCGGTCTTCACGTTGCTGGGCTGTCTCACTAAACCATAGTTCGAGAGAGAGCCTCACAACTGGACCACTTATTTGGGTTAGCGCCCCTCTACCACGTACCTAAGGGCCATAGTCTGAGGTATATTGGTAGGTGCTCAAGGATGTTGGAAAGTCATTACCTTAGAACCGGAGAAATATTCTTATGCCACGTACTTCAAGCTTTGACTTGAGTATATCGGCGTATCTTGATTGGAATCAAATGATCTGAAGCTTAAAGTTAGGATTAAGGTCCTACAAGCCTTTTCAAATATTGTATTTAGAGTCAGCTTCTAGGGAGTGTTATTTTGTGCATCATTGCTTGTATAATTTGATTCTTTTGTAGATATTATCTTGAAAATTCTTATTTTTCAAAACTCTGGATGTTTATTTCACAAAAATTCTTTTATTTTCTCAAAAATCCAGGATTGTATATGTCTCATTTCTTTATTCTTTCATAATTTTCTTAAACCCTGGACATTCTTTTAAGTTTTCCCCTCTATCATTCAAAAGTACAGGCGTATTTTCCTTTTTTCTCTTCTGATTTATTCAATTCTTTTGATCTTGCCTACCGTTTTTCAAAATATTCAGGTCTTGTCATCCATCTTCAAATATATCTTCAAATTCTATTTTCTCATCCAAGATCTCATTTATCGAGAGATTTCCCTTCAAATCTTTTAGTATCTCTTTCTTCATCTCTCTTTTTCTAAAAAAAAAGCTCCTCGAGTTTAAATCCTTCCTTTATTCTTCAGAAAACATCGACATTTCATCATGGTTCAAACAAGAGCAGGAAGGAGGGCAGCTCAGCAGCACGATGACAGTGAGGTGGAGGAAGTGAACTCTCCCAGATTATCCCAGAAACATGATTCAAATGAGGATGATGTCGACCCAACAATGTACAAGATATTTCAAAAGATGATGGCAAAAATGATGTCCAAACAGGTTGAGGCAGGTTCAAAGAAAATATCCTCTAAAAATAAGATTAAGAGAAAGCCAGTGAAGAAACATGTCAGGATCAACAAGAAGAAAGTTCAACAGGACAATACTTCTGAGGATACAGAATCGACAGAGGAGGATTCCGAGGAAGAACAGTTCGTGTTCTTCCCAAAACATCTGCGACAGCTCAAGAAGGTGGTAGAAGAACCTGAATCAGTAAACAAGCCTAGAGATGGGGTCCCGACAGAAGATTCAATTCAAGCACTGACTAAGATGGTCAAGGATCTGCAAATTCGAGACAAGGGAAAGAAAGTATATACCAAGCAAGACTTCTACCTCGGTCTAGATAGGGACAACAGCTTGGAAGACCTCCCTAGAAAATTCATTGAATTTGATGGATCCGGCAACCCAAAGGCCCATCTTGCAATGTTTTTCGCAGTATATGCCAGATTCAGCGAAGACAACCGTGCTCTTTTCTTGTGCTTCCCGCGCAGTCTCGAAGGCGTAGCAGCAAAATGGTATGCAGAACACATCAACCTCGTTGAGCTGCGAGATTTTGACAAGGTTGTTAATCTGTTTGTGGAGCGATTCATGTTCAGCACTGAGGCACTGCTAACCCTCATCTGAAGCAAGAGGACAAAGAAAAGGCCATAGATTTCATTTAGAGGTAGAGAGATACATGCAACAAAATGAAAACCCCCATCTCAGAGGAGCACACGCTCCAGGTTATTTTGAACAACTTCTCTCAACCTCTTAGGAGACTTATTTTCACTTACCCATCAAAATCATTCATCGAACTCATTGAACAGGCTGAATGGCTCGAGATGAGAATGGATAACGGAGTCTATGACGGTATCACCCTAGCAAGGGGCAATCAAGATGCGAAGAAAAAAGCCCATTTCACTCTTTCTGTTAGTTCCTCATCCGACAACAAGGGTATCAAGAATGATCATGGCAACAATTCAGAAGGATTCAGAGGTCAAAAGGGATTTTTTTTAATAATAATAAGCCTTCCCAATCCAATCCTTAGCAGCGGGAGAAAGATCAGGAAAAACCAAAGCGCAAGGACTGGAGTCCTGACCGCGAGTTCACCTCTTTGGAACAGACACTCGAGAAAGTCCTGGAATATATGCTCACGAAAAATATGATCCATCTGCCAATAGTTGTCGATCCTCCAGTAATCTTGGGCAAATTCAAGGAACAATTCTGCAAGTTTCACCAAGCAGTGAGACATGATACCGAACACTGCTTTGTGCTCAAGAATATCATCCAGGATTGCATCGATAAAAACCTTTTGATAGAGGACGAAGATGAAGAACAGCCCACCGTCCTGACCAAGTCTTTCCCAGATCATTCAAAAAACTGATGATGCTAGAATCTTTCTGCTTTCCTCCATTTTCTTTACCAACCATCTTGTAAGGGCAAGTCAGCATGAGTCTTTTGTGACCTTTTGGTCAAGATACTTGTAAATATTTCAGTTTTGTTTATTGGTTTTGCTTATAAATGAAATGTCAATCTCCTTCCTATCTTTGAGGTTCAATTCTTATTTCTTTCGCCATATTAGGGCATCTTTTATTGTTAAAATTACATTTACACTTCAAAATATTCTTTTGCCATCAAATTCCCATTCTTTTTAGGATGAGGGGCAATTCCGACATCATCCATGAGAGAAATGAAATTACTTATGAGGGTCTTTCAAAATCGTGAAAACTTTCTGCAAAGTTTTTGTCATAATCACAAAAAATCCAATATTTTGGTTCAATCTTTTTCAAAATCAAACCATCGCATTGATCTTCCTTTTCAAAAAAATGATTTTGAACCATTGTTTTCAAAAATTAACCCTCATGTTGAACTCTCTTCAAAATCAACCCTCGTGTTGATCCTTCTTCAAAGAGCAGCTCTCGCGTTGATCAACCTCACAGTTGATCCTTTTTCCAAAAATGATTTTCTCATGAACATTCTCATCTCACTTTGACGGTCCCACATGCAGGCAGGATCAAACAAACTCTTTTCCTCAATTTTTATCAATTTTTAGTTTATCAATCTTTATCAGTCTTATCAGTGTCATTCATCTTTATCAATTTTATTGATTTCCATCCATTTTTTTTATTCTTCTTGTCAATTCTTATTTTTCAGTTACCCTTTCAAGTTAAGGGATAAACCTGATGCCTCTTTCCCATGAGGTATTCCTTTATTCTTAATTTCTCACTCAGGTTAAGGGATAAAACTAGAATTTCTCGCTCAGGTTAAGGAATAAACTTGAACCTCGTCCCACGAGGTCCTTCTTCCTTTAGGATAAAGGATAATCCTGAAGTCTTTCATCGTCTTCCAAACATCTTCAATTTTCACCAAATTTTACCATTTTTTATCAGATCTTTGTCAATCTTTGTCAAATCTTTATTAATTCTTATTATTTATCAATTTTATCAATTTTATTGATTCTTTATCATTTTTTATCAATTCTTTATTAATTCTTATTCTTTATCAATTTTATTGATTCTTTATCATTTTTTATCAATTCTTTTGATTCTTTATCATTTTTATCAATTATTTTGATTCTTTATCAACCTTTTATCAATTTTGTCAAATTTGTCAATTTTATTCTTTTTCCGTTCAAGATAAGGGGTTAATCCTGAAAATCAGACCACATACAATTAACTATGATGGTCTTATTCATTGCAAGTCAAATAATTCAGTCCTCAAACTGGTCATTCTCAGAACTCTCAATCCTAGATCTGGTCCTCGCACTGGCAAATTTTCAAAAAATTCAATCTTCTGATTAAAGCTTTCTTTAAAAAAACAAAAAAACAAAAAACCAGAGTTCCGACTCGAATTTTCTTGTCTCTTTTTTTTCAAAAACCCAACTCTCAGGTTGGCCCATCTTCTTTTAAATATCCAAGTTCCGACTCAGACTCTTTTCCTTTTCAAAAACCCAACTCTTAGGTTGGTTCATCTTTCTTTTTAAATGTCCGAGTTTCGACTCGGACTTTTTCAAAAAACCCAACTGCCAGGTTGGACCTTCTTCCAAAAATCCAGCCTTTCGGCTGAGCCCTTTCAAATTTCAAGCTTCAGGTTTATTCTCATCAAAATTCCTTCTTTTCCCTTCAGGTTAAGGGATAAACCTGATGCCTCCTTCTAACAAGGTATTCCTTTTCTTCAGTCCCCGTTCAAGATACGGGGTTAATCCTAAAAATTAGATCACATACAACTAATTATGATGGTCCATTCCGCCCACGAGTTGAACCCTCCCTTCTTAAATTGTGATCTTTAGGTTGAACCCCTATGGAATCAATAGTTCGTAGGTCAAACCCCTGTCGAACCAATATGGCTCACCGATTGAATCCTTTTGTGAACCAAAATTCCTTTTCAACCCAGTTGTTCTTTAGGTTGAACCCCTACTGATCTGCAGTCCTTAGGTTGAATCCCTTTAGAACCTTCCCTTCAGTCGATCTTTAGGTTGAACCCCTATTGATCCACGATCTTTAGGTTGAACTCCTACTGATCCATAGTCCTTAGGTTGAACCCCTTTAGGATCATTCCTTTAGTCGATCTTTAGGTTGAACTCCTACTGATCCACGATCTTTAGGTTGAACTCCTACTGATCCGCAGTCCTTAGGTTGAACCCCTTTAGGACCATTCCTTCAGTCGATCTTTATGTTGAACCCCTACTGATCCGCGATCTTTAGGTTGAACTCCTACTGATCCGCAGTCCTTAGGTTGAACCCCTTTAGGACCATTCCTTCAGTCGATCTTTAGGTTGAACCCTTACTGATACGCGATCTTTTAGGTTGAACTCCTATTGATCCGCAGTCCTTAGGATGAGTCCCTTTAGGACCATTCCTTCCATCGTTTTTTAGGTTGAACTCCTACTGATCAGCGATCTTTACGTTGAACTCCTACTGATTCGCAGTCCTCATGTTGAACCCCTTTCGGACCATTCAAAAATTCGATATTTAGGTTGAATTCCTACTGATCACGACCCTTAGGTTGAACTCCTCTTGGACTAATTTTTCTTCAAAAATTCGATCTTTAGGTTGATCTCCTTCTTGGACCAATTTCCCTTCAAAAAATCCATCTGTAGGTTGAATTCCTACTGATCCATATTCTTTTGAGGTTCTTAGGTTGAATTCCTATTGAACCAAATTCATTCTTTAAAAATTCAATCCGTAGGTTGAATTCCTACTGATCCATATTCTTTTGTGATTCTTAGGTTGAATTCCTATTGAACCAAATTTATTCTTCAAAAATCCAATCCATAGGTTGAATTCCTATTGATCCATATTCTTTTGCGGTTCTCAGGTTGAATTCCTATTGAACCAAATTCATTCTTCAAAAATCCAATCCGTTGGTTGAATTCCTACTAATCCATATTCTTTTGCAATTCTTAGGTTGAATTCCTATTCAACCAAATTCATTTTTCAAAATTTTAATCTGTAGGTTGATATCCTACCGATGTATATTCTTTTGTGATTCTTAGGTTGAATTCCTATTGAACCAAATTCATTCTTTAAAAAATTCATCCGTAGGTTGAATTCCTACTAATTCATATTCTTTTGCGATTCTTAGGTTGAATTCCTATTGAACCAAATTCATTTTTCAAAATTTTATTTTGTAGGTTGAATTCCTATCGATGTATATTCTTTTGCGATTCTTAGGTTGAATTCCTATTGAACCAAATTCATTTTTCAAAATTTTATTCTGTAGGTTGAATTCCTACCGATGTATATTCTTTTGCGATTCTTAGATTGAATTCCTATTGAACTAAATTCATTCTTCAAAAATCCAATCCGTAGGTTGAATTCCTACTGATCCATATTCTTTTGCGATTCTTTGGTTGAATTCCTATTGAACCAAATTCAATTCTCAAAAAGTCAATATGTAAATCAAATATTCTTTTACGGTTCTTAGGTTGAATTCCTATTGAACCAAACTCATTTTTCAAAAATTTAGTTTATAGGATGAATCCCTACGGATCCAATACTCTTTGCGGCTCTTAGGTTGAGTCCCTGTTGAGCCAATATTGTGTAATAAAACCAATGCTTTCATGTTATTTCTTCCAAATTTCAGCTAAAGGATTCTCAAAAACTTTGCCAACTTGCTAAAAATATGTGTTGATTCCAATATTTTACTGCACAAAAGAATCATCTCAGATTACCTCTAGTATTCTTTTTAAAAGGGTGAAGTTTTTTTGTGAAAAAGAGTAAAATTCAAATTTTCTCTCCGTTGATCAACCAAGAGGATGTAAGAAATATCCTTGGTATGATTAGCGAAAGAAATATTCAATGATGTTGAAAGGCTAGAAGCGAATCAATATTGATCGTAGCTATGACGCATGCTTAAAGACGACTTTCTGGCAATCAGGTAGTGGAAATCCACTCAATCCATATGTCCTCATTTCATTTAAACTACAATCAAATATCTCCTCATTTCATTTAAACTACAATCAAATATCCGCAAAGGGGATCTCTCAATTGTCGTCAAGATGAAGACAAATATGCGAGTTTGACCCCCGGAGCCAAAGAAGATTTGGATCATTTTGAGATGAAAGAGTTTGTGATGGATCCTTCCAGGAAACGTTCAGATCACCGTCAAGATGAAGGCGACTGCGCTGAGCCTCCTGACAAACCCTAAAAGATATTTGATTGTGGCTATCATCAAGAGATTTTTAACCAATGAGCCCATATCATCAGTATAATTCCTGAGAAAAAGAAGGATCGGAGCATCTTCAAGATGAAGGAGTTTGTGACGTACCATTTCCCGAAGAAAAAAAGAAAAGCCAGGACATCTCCAAAATGAAGGATGATGTAATGAACTTCCCCAAAACCCAAAAAGCTCAATATCTCAAAAAGAGTGCCAGAAAGATCATTTATGGGAAAAGCCTCAGGATATCAAACTGCTAAAGTTGCTAAAAATCATCTTTTCTCATACAAAATCCTTTCAGCAATATCTTTTCACTGCTTGTTTTTATGAAATTAAGAGTATTTCTTCTCTATTCATGTCAAGGAAATGGATAACTTCCTTGAAAGAAACTCAACAGTTCAAAATTTGAATCTGACTCTGAAATCCGGGGAGTTAACTTCATTTTGGAGGAAATACTCTTAGGTAAAAGGAGGGAATATCTTTTGCACATACGTGCACACTTTCGAGCATTTGAATCAATTATAGTTTCATCTTATTGGCAAAATTTTCTGGTTATCCAACAATGAAATGAACGTTCAATATCTATTTTGATACAACCTAGCGTTGTTTATATTTTTCAAAGAGAAATTGCCTCATTTTGGTGAGGTATTTCTCCCAGTCCCATCATGGTTTTTCCCCATCAAGGAATCCATGCTTTGCGTATCCATTCAAATAAGAATTATACCTGAACCTCGTCTCACGAGGTATTTTTCAAAAATGTCCCATCTCGGTTTTTTTCAAATATCTTTGTCCCATCCAGGATAAGGGTTAAACCTGAGTCTTTTTAAAAAATTCTTATTTTTGTCTCAGCAATGAGACTTCTTTAAAATCTCTCCTTTTCACCATTTCAGGATATTCATCTCAAAGTCCCATCTCGATTTCCTCATTTTCTTCTGTCTAAATTATTTTCATTCTTGAGGATCTCGTTTCTTCCCAAAACCTTTCAGGATAAGGTGTCAAACCTGAGAATAATGTTTTACAAAACAAATTCTTCCACACCCAGTTCAGACCTTCTGACTCGGGTATTTTAGAAAATTTGGTGTCTTTTTTGCCACTAAGCTCGGCTCACAACTAGCTTAGCAACAAAGAGGGGCATCTGTAAACACCCAAAATTTTTCAAAATTTTGTAAATATTCCCTTTTTTCCCTTGACCTCCATTTTTTTAGTAAATTGAGTCATTTTCACTCAAAATTTCGGTTTATCGCTTGAATTTACTAGAATCAAATCAATTCTTTATATCTGACTCAATTTTGGATCTGGATCCAGTTCAAAATCCCAATTTGAGCCTCATTATCTAATTTTGAACCAAAATTACAAAAATACCAAAAATGTTTTTTTTTTAATGGCTCGAACAGTCAATTCGGTATCCGTTTGGATCCATTATCGCATAGTTCTCGATTCAAGGTCAAAAACTTGAATATTTCCTCAAAATTCCGGATCAAAAACCCATTTTTTGAAGAATTTTTCAGAGAATAACCTTGAATTCTAAAAAAAAAAACTTTCGTTTGTAAATATTTTCAAATTTTACAAAAATATGCCAAAAATCCTTTATTTTCTCGTAAATTTTAGAGTCTTATTTCCAAAATAACAAAAAAAATCAAAAAATACCAAGAAAACAAACAAAAAAATCAAAATAGCAAAAGAAATTACAATATATATATATATATATATATATATATATATATATATATATATATATTTTTTTTTAAAACCCCTTTTTGAGAAAACTTTCTTAAAAGGGCCCTTTTATTGAAAATTTTGGAAAATGCATCATGGAAGCTCTCTCTCTCTCTCTCTCTCTCTCTCTCTCTCTCTCTCTCTCTCTCTCTCTCTCTCTCCCTCTCGTAGGCCCGCGCTACCCTCTGGAAACCCTCCATCACCAACAACCTCGCCCTTTCCTCCTCCTCCGTTCATCTCTAACTTCCTCCATCAGCTTCTCCATCACCTTCTCTCGATCGATCGATCGATCCATCTACCGCCCATCGCCAACAACCTCGACGCTTTCCCCCGTCGATCTTCAATGAAATCCTCTCTTCCAGAAGCTTCCCCTTTCTCTTTAAAAGGAGCACGCAGGGGAACCCTAAAGGGATCCATTTTCACCTCGCCACTTTCCCTTTTCACGATCGCCTATACCCCTTCTTCTTCATTTCTCTTCTTCTGCTTCTTCTCCTGATATCTTCTGTCTCTTCCCAAGCAAGCTGAAGGAGGTCGGCTACTCCTGCAGGAACCTCAAGCAACCAGAAGTCGATCAACCACCACTGCAACCCCACGTCGACTCCACCACAGAAGCACCTCTTCCTCCTAACCGGAGCATAGACCGTGATCACAGAGAGCATCGAAAGATCAAATCTATCCTTATGCAATCAGATTTTCCATCAAATCACGGTAGGTAGCCCTTTTTCTTCCCTGCTCTTTACATTGTTCGTTGTCGTTCCAGTTTTACATTATTCTTTTCTAAAGTTCTCCTTCTGAGTTTCCTTCCATTTTAATCTTCTATAGAAATTTCATTTTTATCATTTTAATCCTCTCATTTCATTTCACCAAAATTCATAAAAGGTGGGGTCGACCTACATATAGCAGGATCAACCCACCTGTTGCTATATCAATGGAACATATATGTTCTGACATTTCTTTTTCTTCTCCTCTTTTTTTTTGTTCGGTTTAAATTGTCTGCTATGTATTTCCATTTGGATTTCATCATAGATATCATTTTCCCCATTTCGGTGGCTATTGACGGTCCCCTATATTCATATATATAGTATTGTTGTATTATATTACCCATTACTCGAGATTCTCCTTTTCTGCTTCACATTATATTATGGTTTGATGATAGAAGAATTGATTTGATACCGTCTGCATATGGAAATTTTGAAGTAAGATGAATCTATATATACAAAAATAAAAATGCCCCAGTATAATGGAGAAGAATGTTAGGATAACAAGAGATCATTGTTATCAAAAAAGACTCTTTGAAGAATAAAAAAGCTAGAATGGGTATTTTAAGTATAAAATTTCTTTAAACGTAGAGCATTGATAGGATCTGACAATTTCACCCCATTTGCGTTGATCAGACGATATGCATTGCGGGGTAACGTTTCCTTGACCATATAGGGACCTTCCCAATTAGGAGACCATTTTCCATGCGGGCGGTGCTTTGTAAACACCCCAAAATTTTCTCATCCATTCTCAAACATTCCTTTCTTGCAGATGCCAACCCTGATAGGTCAGTATAGGAGTCCAACCCCAAGTTTGTCTCAGTTTAGGTGCCATTTTACCCCTTTTACTAGGAAAATTATCATTTTATCCCCTTTCACCAAAAAAATCACTATTTTACCCCTAGGTTATCCTAGATTCCTGTCAATCAGAGTCCACCAAGCTCATTCTTAAGCTCAAAACAATTAGAATGTCAATCATCTCTAGCTCATCCGAGCTCACAATGAGCCGATCATGTTCATTTCTGATCATTCTTGCCAAAATGGGTTCATTTTCTGAGAAATGAGCTCATTTCTAACTTGAATCCAAGCCAATTGTCTCTGAGTCAGTCATTCCTAGTCCATCCTATTCCTCTAAGTCTAGCTTGAGCTCACCAAGAGTTCAAGTGTTCAAGTTTCAGTTTAAATCCATTTCCCATTGTCCAAGAGTTCATTTTAGCCCATTTCAGCTGAAATTGAGCTAAGTCCAGTCAGTTGAGCTAGTGTTTGAGCTTCAATTTTAGTTCATCTCAATATTACTGATCTTTATTCCAGCTCAAACCTAGTTCTTGTTCGTAACTCACTTCACTCCAATGATCATTCTCACCATTTCTCTGAAAATGGCACCATTCCTCGACCATTCAGTTTAAAAGTTTAGTTGAGCCAGTGTTTTGTCAGTTCATTTGAGTTATGAAACCCTAAAACTCAGTTCATTCCAGTTCAAACCCTAGTTTTCAACCACTCTTGGCCCTACAAGGACAAAAAACCATTTCTCGAACCATTTTGTTCATTTTACCAAATTTATCACTTTTTTAACTCATACAACTATCAATCGGGGTCCAATACCTAAAATTCTTTATCTGGGGTTTGCATTTCACATGACATTCCATATCATTTCTTATCATTTCCCATTATTTCATTATATTTCATCTCATTTTCGAGATCTAGAACTCCAATTTTGAAAATTCCAATCCAGATTCGAATTTTAAAGCTTTTCGAAATCAATTTCAAACCCTGGGTTTTCAAAATTGACATTTTTACCCCTAAGACTTTAAATTTCAAAATATTTTCCCAAGAATACAATCTGGATTCCTTTCAAACTTGATTTTCAAATTTTCAAACTGGATCTGCTCTGCAAAGGGGTATAAAATGTCAAACTTTGAGTTTTATTCTAAAATTGCCAAAATCTCTCATTTAATCCAAATTTTTTTCTAAGAAATCATTCTACCTCATTGGTTTTCAAAATGAATTTTAAAATCGTGTGTGGGCCCATGCCAATGTGGAGCCATACTCCAAATTTTCAAAAAAAATCTTTTCTTTTAAAAAGAAATTCTTTTCTTTCCCTTTCTTATTCCTTTTTTTATTCTTTTTTTTATTTTATATCTAGTCTAGAGGAGGGAGTGGACCGCACAAGGGGGTCGACCCCCTCTCTCTCTCTCCTTCCTTTCCCCTCTCCTCTTTCTTTCCTTTCTTCTTCTTTTCCCTCTCTTTTTTTTTCCTTTCTCTCTTCTTTTCTTTCCTTTCTTCCTTCTTTCCCTTTTCCTCCTTCCCTTCCTTCCTTTCTTTCCTCTTTTCTTTCCCTCTTTTCCTTCTCCCTTTCCCCCTTCCTCCTTGTTGCCACCCTCTCTTTTTAAGACCTAGTCTTCTTTCTAAAACCCCAACAAGGGGCTCACAACTGGAGCTCTTCTTCATTTCCTCAAGCACCCATACGGTTGGGGCTCTCTCTTTTCTAATCTTCTCTCTCTCATTCACGTAAAGGTCTCTCTCTCTCTCACACACACATCTTACTCCTTCTCTCTCCCTCTCTTTCATGCCTTACCTCCTTCAGCCCATCATTACCGTTAGCCTCCCCCTTTGCTCCAGCCTTTCTTAGTGACAATCATCACAACAAATCTGTCAGCCTCATCTTGTTGTAGCTTCTCTATAGCAGCAGCCTTGCCCCAACCAATGGTACCATCCTTAGTAACAACCTCCTCCTTCAGCCTGTTCAAGTACACAGCTTCCCCCCCCCCCCCCCCCTCAGGTAAAACCTTTTTCATCTTTTTCTTTTGTGAGTTCAGCATGAATCCAGTCCAAAACTGGATTCACATGGCTAAAATGTGTTGTTAGTGATTTTATAATGGTATGGAATGTGGGTTTTTGCTGTATAAAAGAAGGGATCCATTCAATTGATGGATCAGATCCCTCCTCCCACAACAATATTAAACATGAACTATGTACCTCTCTGGTCATTTATGATTTTGTTATTATTTGCATATAGGCTGCATGTCCTAAGAATAAAATTTAGTCTATTCTATTATCTTATACCTATTTCATTGACTTTCTTTAATGTTCACCTAGCAGTTTATAGATTTTAATCTGTGTGTGCAGTATATTCATTATTTCATATAGGAATTCTTAATAAAAAATTCTCGAATTTTTTTACTTTAAATGAATGTATTCGCTACTGATTTCCTGCAAAAAAAAATATAGGTCTCTTTGAGATTTACAATCCCATTTAAAAATTGGTGTATCAGGCCCTATTTTCAGTACTGAGAATACACTGTGGGTTTCAAATACAGATCTATTAAATTAAGATCTCCTTCATAGGAGATTCGGTTAATGATCCAAAAAATGTCGAGTATTTATCAGTGGATCTATTATTTAACATGATTTTAAAGAAATTTTTCATTGTCATTTGCAGTTTTCCATAAATCAAACTTTTCAGACCCTTCTCTAGCACCTATTACAGGCTTGTCAGAGCCTTTGACCGACTTAGGTTGATCATGGCTCACAACCTGTAAGTCAAATGTTCAGTTTGTCAAAAGCGGAATTTATCCTCATGATGTCCTCTGTCATTTTCCAGAATTTTAAGATTTTAGGATTCATATTTTTATTTGTTCTAGATTTTTAAAGTAGATCTACTGATTTCTTGTTAATACAAATTCATTAGATTTAGATCTCTATTAATCCATTGTGTTATCTGCAACCGTAGATTGAAATGAAAACTGTAAAAAGAGGATATGATCCTCTGTTTGTTTGCAATTCCCCTGTAAATTTTCATGAATTTTGGTTACTATTTATTATTTTCCCCACAATTTTAGACAAAAGTCTGTTATTTCTCACTAGTTTTTGATTCACTGGAATTCGATCAATATTGTTTGAGTTGTAATTTTGCAACCATAGGTCAAATCATGGATCTGTAAAAAGAAAAAATAATTGTCTAGCTGTGTACTATCTTCCTGTAAAATTTGGTGAATTTCTATGGTAAGTTAATACCTGAAATCAGGCTGTCATTAGAGTAAGTACAAGCTTATAGGAAAAATCATGCATTTTTAGGTTTTTTTTATTGATTTCCATATTGAAATAATACCAAAAAATTAATTTTATTATTCTATTCCATTTTAGGGTCAATATAATCGTCCATGCCAAATTTGGTGTGATTTTGAGTTCAATTGCCATGTGTGTTAGCCAAATTGTCAAAAGAAAGGTGTAATTCACGCGAAATTCAATGTCTTGGCGATATTCTTGCATTTTTTAGGGTTTTAGCATGCATATAATCATATCATATCATCTTATGTTTGATTTCATTCTCATTTGCATTCATTTGAATTTCAAAATTCTCATTTTTACAAAATTTATTTTTGAAAACCCTGATTTCAAGGCCATAGTCTTGCTATCAGGGGTATTTTGGTCATTTTCACCTCAATTTTGAATTTCCAAAACTTTATTTTCAAATTTTCATGCATTGGCATCATTTATTTCTCGTGTTTATATCAGGTAAGTATGAGTTGGGTTTATATCTGGATAAAATTCGATAATTTCTCGATATTGTCGGATAAATCCAGAAAAACCTACATATTTGTGCTAACTCATTTTCTAGTTTTCCAGGGATATTCAGGAGGAAGATTTTATTTATTTTTCTTTTATTTCATTGATGTAAAAGCAAATGTGATATTGGAATAAGAGTTATATTTCTGCATAGAATAGGATGCATTGCATATAGTTTGCTTTCGTAAATTCCAATATGTGAATATATGGCAATTCATGCACATTTTCAGAAATCCACTATGGTTGACACAAATGGCATGTACACAATCTTTTATAGAGTTGACAAACTTGGTGGAATTCGTATTTATGACCATAGTTAGAATACGAATGAGACCCAGATTTGTCATCTTTGTATAAGCCATATTCAGCCTACACTCTTAGACTATTTTGAAATCCACTGCATTTCTCAAATGATTTTATCAAAATCCTTAGAAAATATTCTTTGAAACTACATTCATTCATTCACATTGACTAATTTGCATCATGAAAGCATTTCAAATGGCCAAATCCTCTGTTGTTGAGTTATTTCAATAAGAAATCGATTTTCTCAAAAGGATGATCAAATTATTTCAGAAATCGATTTTCTCAAGGTTTCAACTATCCTGAGAATCAATTTTTCATTCAAAAGGGGATTTTCAAGGAATTTCATGATTTTCTAAGGAATATTTTTTCTAAACCTTTTTCAAACATTAGAAGCAAACATCATCTTTTCAAAATGTGCATTTTTTTTAGAATTTCATAGATTCTCTATGTATTTAGGAAATAGAGCATGATTTAGATATTTGAGCCTAGCTAAGCACACTTTGGATCCTTGGTTCAATTACCCCTGATAAAAGCACTAGGAACGGTTGAACCTCGTACTGACATGCGAGTCCCATTCTACAGATTTTTCCCGCAATTTCAAAAATAAAAGTGAGTAATTTAAAAAAAAACAATTTTCAAAACTTTGGGCAAGTTTGACTCACAAAATCGTTTATCTCCCTCGTAGAGGGAGGGAAAAATTTTATGACATTAACAGGTTTGGTGACCGTGATAGGACCTGTCTTCGCCTGATCAATCATGTGCCTTGACTTAGCTCAATTATCAAAATCGTGTTCTACAAAATGTCAGGTTTTACTTTCTGATATCATGTGAACCTAGGAGCCCAGACTCGAACCCAGCTGACATGGATTGCATATAGACTAGGCATGGTTTGATAGGACCAGTTGAGGAGGAATTATTCATGTTCACATAGACTTAGGTCTCATACAACCCTCCTCAATCTAGGATTTGTGTGTAAACATTGTTTGCTTCTTTAAACTTTTCAAAAATCTATCTCTTTAGGTCTTAGAGCCCTCTGTTTGCTTGCATGTGCTCATTTTTCAAAAAACCACCCCATTTATTTCTACCCGGTCTTCACGTTGCTGGTAGTTTGGGACAAAGCCTCACAACTGGGGCCAGCCGTTCAGCCTGGAGATCCATTGGAGCAGCAGTTCTTAATCAATGTCAAGGGTCTGGATCCCAGAGATGCCTTAGCCTGCATGACAGGACGTAGGTCTTGGCCATTGATCGAAGTAGATGGAAATGAATATGTTGATTTGCTTGAACTCTATCGTCAGTATGGGACATTCACAAAAGGCAGCTCATTATCCCAAACAACTCAAGAAAGAATTCAACATGCGATGGTTTTATGCACCGTAGGACTGGCCTTCTTTCCAGATGGACAAAATTATGTGGATATGAGGATAGTTCAATTCCTGCGAAGGTGGGGAAGTCGACAGATCAACTGTCTCTCTATAGCTATGGCCGCGCTCACTTTCTTGTACCGAGGGTTGACCCACTTCACACTCGGAGAATCAATATTAGTCGAAAAATGCACCTACGCATTACAGTTCTGGTTCCCCCAGCCTGTGCCAACCAGAGCCAGTTCATTCAAATATAATGGCGAAGAGCTTCTTTCAGTTGCGCGATACCGATTCTTGATCGACAACCTTCAAGAGAAAGAAGTCGTATGGGACTACTTTGATCGTCAGATATCTCCTCCCAGATACACTTTTGCATATGAAAAGCGATTCAAGCTACTTGGCCCGTTCTTCTGTGTCTACTACCATCCAGAGCGATATGTCAGACAGTTTTCTCAAAGACAAGCATGTAGAATCTCGACTATTATCAGGAATCATGCCAGAGTTTGATCTCGCATCGACATAGTGGTCTGTAGCATACCATTCTGCCAGATATGGCTGAGATTCCTTTGTTACTCTTACTCTTTTCCCGGGTCCTCGAGTGTCTGTTGATTATCAGGAGTGGTAGCAAATTGTTTGTCCGCCCCCTCTTTGTCAAGTCTATTATTAATCATGTTTCTCTTCAATAAAATCCTTCAATTTTCATTCTAGCATGGTTTGACGAACTCGCCTAGGTAACAAGGCACATTTTCAGTTGTTTATTTTGCAAAGAATGGCAACACAATTGTCGTGATTCCAGCAATGACTCAATCCCTAGTAATGGGATATTCTTTCAATTGTCTACCAAGGTCTCATCAAATATTTTCCTCTCATTCAAAATCATCCTCAAAACCTAACCATCAGTTTTGCTCTGCAGAGAGCATTTGCAATCCTTTATGGTTCAGACAAGGTCCGACAAAAAGACCGCATCTATCCAGCATATCTATCACTCTTCTGCGTCTGAGCAAGAAATGTCGTCTCCACTATCTCCCAAGTGTCAGAGTCGGCAAGCCAATGATGATGTTGATCCCTAGATGTATGCTTTGTTTCAGAAAATGATAAGTAAGATGGTGGCAGAGCAAGCAGGGGCCGATTCTGACAAGATTCCTAGCAAGAAGAAGACTAGGGGTCGTACTCTAAAAAAGCATGCAAATTTTTTAAAGAAATGAGTTCAGCATGAGGATACTTCAAAAGAAGCTGAGTCAAGGGGCGACACCAATGAAGAGTGTGAGGCTCAACAAGCTTTTCAGAAGTTGACTCAGGGGCATGGGTCAGCTAATAAGATAAAAGGCCAGTTTGTGGATGACCCCGTTCAGTCACAACTGAAGGAAATAGTCAAGATAGTCAGATTTGCAGGTTTGTGATAGAGACAAGAAGGTCTTCACGAGTGAAGATTTCTACGATGGTTTGGAAGGAGATAATAGCCTAGAAGATCTCCCCCATAAATTTGTCAAGTTTAATGGGACTGGTGATCCCAAGGCTCACATGGCTATGTTCTTCACGGAATGCAATTGATTCAAGAGAGACAATTGTGCTTTGTTCAAATGTTTTTCTCGTAGCTTGGAGGGAACCGCCACAAAATGGTACTCAGAGCATATCAACCCCATCAAATTAAAAGAGTTCGATAAGGTGGTAAACCTGTTTATTGAGCGGTTCCTATTCAACATGGAAGCGCTGCCCACCCTGAATCACTTCTGCAACCTGAAGCAAAAAGACAATGAGAAAGCCAGAGACTTTATCCACAGATGGAGATTCACTTGCAATCAAATGAAAGATCCAATATCAGAAGGACATGCATTGTTCGTGATCCTGAATAATTTCTCCCAACCTCTGAGAAGTCTGATCTCTACCTCCACATCACGATCATTTATCGAGTTGATAGAATGAGCCAAATGACTCAAAATGGGGATAGAAAATGGTGTGTACGAGAGCCTCACACTCTCGAAAAGCGACTAAGACACCAAAGGAAAGAGCCAGTTCACCTGTTCGACAGATACTACCAGCAATAGTACCAGAGGTAACAATAAAGGCAAAAGAGGCAATACCTTCAATCAAGAAAACAAGTCTCTTCAGTCGAGCTCTCGCCATAAATCAAGCACTCAAGAAAAGTCGAAGCACGACAATTGAAGTTTCAACCATGACTTTACTCCCCTAGATCAGTCATGTGAAGAAATCCTTGAATATATGTTGGCTAAGTAGATGATTAAGCTCCCAAAAGTCGATTACTCTCCTGTCATTAGGGAAAGTTTTAAAGATCAATTTTGCAAGTTCCATCGATCCATGGGGCATGACACAAAGCACTACTATGTTCTCAAGAATCTCATTCAAGATTGCATTGACAAAAAGCTTCTTGTTGTAGATGAAGAAGAGAACCAACTGACTTCTTTATTGAGCCTTTCCTCGACCAACCTAATATTTTCTCCTTTCTTGCTTTGTTATTCTGAAGGGACAATATAATCCAATTCTTCTTTCCTTGATTTGTCAATTTTCTTTTAATGCATCAATAAAATTATCAATTTTTCCCATAAGCTCGGCGCCACCTTTTGTTCTCCTTCTCTACAAAATGTCCTTTCATGAGAAATGACCCTCTTTAGAGTTCCTCCTGAATCAATCAAAAAGTCAGTTGCTTATCCTTCTGTTCAAAATCTTACTCCCTAATTACACTGAGGTATCTTTTAAAAATTTATTTTCAAAGCAGTCTGTATACAGGCAGGATAAAACAAATTCTCTCATCAATCATTTGCATTTTACTTGCATTTCATTTGCACTTCACTTGCATTTCATTTGCATCTATTTGCATTCACTTGAATTAATTTGTATCAAATTTATTACCCATTCAGGGTAAGGGATAATCTTGAGACCTCAGCAATCATTCCCATCACAATTCCCAAACATCTTTGAAAAGCCGGTTTCCTTCCAAAATTCAAATCTCAAATAAAATCCAGTACTCGTACTAGTACATTTTCAAAATCCACTGCTCGTATTGGTACATTTCCAAAATCCAGTGCTCATACTGGTCTATTTTTCAAAGCCCAATGCTCGTGCTGGTTCATTCTCAAATGCAGTTTTTACATTGGTCGAACTTTCAAAATCTAATTTTTATTGGTTGAACTCTCCAAAAATCCAATTTTTATTGATCGAACTTTCAAAATCCAACTTTTACTGGTCGAACTTCACAAAATCCAATTTTTATTGATCGAGCTTCCTAAATCCAGTTCTTACACTGGTTGAACTTTCCAAAATCCAATTTTTATTGGTTGAACTTCCTAAATCCAGTTGCTATAGTCGAACTTCCAAAATCCAATTTACACTGGTCGAACTTTTCAAAATCCAATTTTTATTGGTCGAACTTCCTAAATCCAGTTGCTACTAGTCGAACTTCCAAAATCCAATTTTTACTAGTTGAACTTTTTAAAATCCAGTTTTTATTGGTCGAACTTTTTAAATCCAGTTGCTACTGGTCGAGCTTCCAAAATCCAACTTTTACTGGTCGAACTTCACAAAATCCATTTTTTTATTTGTTGAATGGTCAAACTTTCCAAACCCAACCTAGCGTTGGTCCTTCCATAAAAATCCAGCTTCACGTTGATTCTTTTGCCAAACCCAGCATTCACACTGATTTTTCTTACAGATCCAGTCCTTGTACTGACCTCTTATCAAGATTCAGGCTTAGTGCCGATTTCCAGACCATCAAGTCATTTGAATTTTCTCAATTTTGACCTTTGGGTCATTCAATTTCCAATTTTGACCTTTGGGTCATTCAATTTCTGAATTTCGACCTTTAGGTCATTCAATTCCAATTTCAACTTTCGGGTCATCCAATTTTGACCTTTGGGTCAAACAATTTTGACCTTCGGGTCAGCCAACTTTGACCTTCGGGTCAGTCTATTTCGACCTTCAGGTCATCCAATTTCAACCTTAGGGTCACCCAATTTTTTGGTTCCCATTCAAGTAAGGGCTAAGCTTGAGTCTCTCCTTTGGGGAAGAGATAGGAGATTTTTTATCATGGATACGTTGAGTCGGAATTCAGATGCTCACTGTCGCACAAGATTTCAAAAACATTTTGCCAACTTGTCATCAAATATTTGTTGATTTTAAAAACTTTATCGCACAAATCTTTATCTCAAATTACCTTCAGCATTCCTTCGAGAAGGGTAAAGCTTTTGAGAAGAACGATTTGAAATTCAAAATCTTTCTCTTGGCCAACCAAAGGGATGAAGGATAAATCCTCGATATGGCTAGTGAGAAAATTTTAATGTTGTCGCAAAGTTGTAAGTGATCAATATTGATCATAGCTATGGCACATCTTTAAAAGACCATTCTTGTAAAAATGAGACAGTGAAAATATCTTGGGTGATAAAGAAAAAGGAATCCACTCAATTTTAATATCTCTTCAATTATCAAGTTGCAACTATCTATCTGCAAAAGGGATCTCTCAATCATCATCAAGTTGAAGACTGATGGATAAGTCAGACCCCCGGGGCCAAAAAAGACTTGAAATCATCTCCAAGTTAAAGGAGCATGTGACGTGTTCTTCCAGAAAAAGTTTAAATTATCGTCAAGTTAAAGACTGATGCGATGAACCTTTCGCCAATCCCAAAAAGATACTTGATCAATGCTATCATCAAAAAAGATTTCAATCAAAAAAGACTAGTTTATCAATATAATCCTTGGGACCAAGGAAGACTCAGATCATCTCTAAGTTGAAGGAGTTTGTGATGTGCCATTCTAGGAAAAATTAGAGCATCTCAAAGTTGAAGGCGGATGCGATGAAATTCTCGCTCAACCCCAAGAGAGCTCAAATTTTGTCTCAGCAAAAGTGCAAAAAGATCATCATGGAAAAAATCCAGGATATCAAATTGTCAAATCTGCCAAGAATCTTCTTTAATTTTATGAAATTCTTTTATTAGTATATTTTCACCAATCACTTTCATGATATCAAGAATACGTTCCTTTCTGTTCATATCATTCTGGATTCCTTTCAAACTTGATTTTTAAACTTGATTTTCAAACTTGATTTTCAAACTTGATTTTCAAACTGGATCTGCTCTGCAAAGGGGTATAAAATTTAAAATTTTGAATTACAATTCAAAATTGCTAAAAATATCCAAAAATCTTTCTAAGAAATTTTATAAAATCATTTTACCCTTTTTGTTTTTGTCATTCTTTTAAAAATAAGTGGGACCCACTCTAAGGTGGCGCCACACTTTGAACTTTCCAAAAAAAAAATCCTATTCCTTTTTTTTATTCTTTTTTTTATTTATTTTTCTAGCCTAGCTAGGATAAAAAAAAATCTTAAATCTAGGCATTAGGCAAAAACCATGCATTTTAAAGATTTTTTATTAATTTCCATATCAAATAATACAAAAAAATGAATTTTGTATTCCATTCCATTCCTAGAATTAAAATAGGTGTCCATGCCAAATTTGGTTTGATTCTAAGTTCAATTGCCATGTGTGTTAGTTAAAATGTTAGAAGAAAGGCGAAATTCAGTGTTTTGAGATATTTTTGCAATTTTAAAGTTTTAGCATGCATATAATCATATCATATCATATTGTATTTGATTTCAATATCATTTGCATTTATTTGAATTTCAAAATTCTTATTTTTATAAAAATTCTTTCTGAAACCCCTTATTTCAAGGTCATAGTCTTGCTATCAGGGGCATTTTGGTCATTTTCACCTCTATTTCGAGTTTCAAAACCTTATTTTCGAATTTTCATGCATTTGCATCATTTATTTCTTATGTTTATATCAGGGAGGTATGAATCGGGGTTTATATCTAGATAAAATCTAATAATTTCCTGATATTTTTAGATAAATTCAGAAAAACCTACATATTTGTGCTAACTCATTTTTTAGTGTTGCAGAGATATTCAGAAAGAAGATTTTATTATTTTTCCTTTATTTTTTTTAATATAAAAGCAAATGTAATATTGGAATAGGAGTTACATTTCTGCATAGAATAGGTTGCATTGCATATAGTTTGCTTTCCTAAATTCTGATATCTGATGAACGATAATTTATGCACTTTTCTCAATTCACTATGGTTGACATGAATGACACATGTACAAGTTTTTAGGGAGTTGACAAACTCGGTAGAATTTGTATTTATGGTCATAGTTAGAATACGAATGAGACTCAGATTTGTCATCTTCGTATAAGCCACATTCAGCCTACACTCTTAGGCTAACTTCTAAAATCCACTGCATTCCTCAAATGATTTTCTCAAATTCTTCAGAAAATATTCTTTGAAGTTACATTCATTCATATTGGCTAATTCACATCATGAAAGCATTTCAAAGGGCCAAATCATCTTTTATTGGTTTATTTCAGTAAAGAAATCAATTTTCTCCAAAAGAATATTCAGATTTTCCAGAAATCAATTTTCTCAAAGTTTCAATTATCCTGAGAATCAATTTTTTATTTCAAAAGGTAGTTTTCCATTGTGATCCATGATTTTCCAATGAATTCCTTTTCCAAGTATTTTTCAAACATCAGAAGCAAACATCATCTTTTCAAAATATGCATTTTTCAAAACTTTCATAGCACATGCCTGATTCTCCGTGCATTTAGGAAATAGAATATAATTTAAATATTTGAGCCTAACTAAACACACATTGATCTTTGGTTCAATTACCCTTGGTAAAGGCGCCAGAAACGGTTGAACCTCATACCGACAGGTTCTACGAAATTTTCCCACAAATTTCAAAAATGGAGGCGAGTAATTTTCAAAAACCATTTTTCAAAACTTTGGTCGAATTTGACTCGCAGAATCATTTATCTCTCTCTCCAGAGGGAGGGAAAATTTTTCCATGATAACAGGTTTGGTGACCGTGATGGGACCTATTTTCGCCTGATCAACCGTGTGCTTGACTTAGCTTAATTATCAAAATCGTGTTTTATGAAATGTCAGCTTTTACTTTCTGATATCATGTGAACATAGGAGCCTAGACTCGAACCCAACTGACATGGATTGCATATAGACTAGGCATGGTTTGATAGGACTAATTGAGGAGGAATTATTCATGTTCACATAGACTTAGGTCTCATACAACTCTCCTCAATCTAGGATTTATGTGTAAACAATTATTGCTTCTTCAAAATTTTCAAAAATCTATTTCTTTAGGTCTTAGAGCCTTCTAATTTGCTTGCATGTGCTCATATTTCAAAAACAACCCCACCTACTTCTACCTGGTCTTCACGTTGCTGTGCTTTCTTCCAAAACTATAGTTCGGGATAAGCCTCACAACCGGGCCACTTATTTGGGCTGGCGCTCCCCTGCCACGTACCAAGGGCCATAGTCCAGAGTATATCGACAGGCACTCAAGGATGTTGAGAAAACACAAGCCTAGAATCGAAGATGAATTTTTATGCCACGTACTTCGGGTTTCGATTCGAGTGTATCGGCATAGCATGATTAGACATAGATGATCTGAGCCTAGAGTCAAGATTAGGGTTCTACAACCATTTTTAAACTGAGGCAATTAGAGTCAGCTTCTTAGAGAGTGATGTATGTCATTATTGTTTGTGCAGGATGTGATTGAATGCCTTTTCTTTCATTTCCTATTTCTCTTTTATTTGCCTTTTACATTATTTTCGAAATCTCATCTATTTTTTCAACAATTTTATCAAAACCCTGGACACTTTTCGAAAACCTCCTATTTTTTCTCAAAAAGTCCAAGCGATTTTCCTTTTCCTACCTTTCCTCTGGATCTTGAATTTCCAGCCTTATTTTCGTCTTGCCTATAATTTTTTAAAGAAAATCACATATTTTTCTCCTATTTTCCCTAGATTTCCAATCCTTTTGTCTATTTGCAAAATTCTTCACCTTATTTTTCCTTGTACATTCCTTGATTATTGCGATGGAAATGGTATATTCATCCTTCCTTTTTTCCCTCTTTTCATTCCAAATCCTTTTATAGATTGTTTTTGTCAAGAGACATCTCTTTTCTTCAAAAATATCTTTTTCTTCATGGTTGAAGACCTCGCCTAGGTAACAAGGTATATCTCGGTTGTTTATTTCTTCTCACAGAATAACAATGCAATTGTTGCAATTCCAGCGATGACCCAATCTCTGGTAAAGGGATATCCTTCAAATTGTCAACCTAATTTCAAGTCTCTATCCATTGTTTTCCTTCTATTCTCAAAGTCATTGCCTTCGAGAATTTTTCCATCACTCTGATCATCCCTTTGTCCTACAGAAAATTTTGGTGTTGTGGAATGGTTCAGACCAGATCCGGGAAAAAAACAGCATCGCATCAATATCCTAGCAGTAGCGAGCAAGAAATGGATTTTCCGCGATCTGCTACGAATCAGAGTCAACAAGCCAATGATGATGTTGATCCACAAATGTACTCATTATTTCAGAAAATGATGAGTAAGATGATGGCAGAGCAAGCAGGGGCCAGTTTCTGCAAGATATCTAGCAAGAAGAAGACTAGGGGTCGTACTCTAAAAAAGCATGCAAAAATTTCAAAGAAACAAGTTCAGCATGAGGATACTTCAGATGAAACCGAGTCAGAGGACAACACCGATGAAGAGTGTGAGGCTCAACAAGCTTTTCAGAAGTTGACTCAGGGGCAGGGGTCAGCTAATAAGCTAAAAGGTCAGTCTATGGATGATCCCATTTAGTCACAACTGAAGGAAATGGTCAAGATAGTCAAAGATCTGCAGGTTCGTGATAATGGCAAGAAGGTCTTCACGAGTGAGGATTTCTTTGATGGTTTGGAAAGAGATGACAGCCTAGAGTATCTCCCTCATAAATTTGTCAAATTTGATGGGACTGGTGATCCCAAGGCTCACCTAGCTATGTTCTTTGTGGAATGCAATTGATTTAAGAGAAACAATCATGCTTTGTTCAGATGTTTTCCTCGCAGCTTGAAGGGAACTGCCGCAAAATGGTATTCAGAGCACATCAATCCCATTGAATTGAAGGAATTCGACAAGGTGGTTAATCTTTTTATTGAGCGATTTTTGTTCAACACAAAGGCACTACCAACCCTGAATCACCTTTGCAACTTGAAGCAGAAAGAAAATAAGAAGGCCAGGGACTTCATTCACAGATGGAGATCCATTTGTAATTGAATGAGGGATCCGATATCAGAAAGGCATGCATTGTCAATAATCCTAAACAATTTCTCCCAACTTCTAAGGAGCTTGATCTCTACCTCCCCGGTGTGATCCTTTGTTGAATTAATAGAATAAGCCGAATGACTCGAAATGGGAATAGAAAATGGTGTATCTGAGAGTCTCATGCTCTTAAAGAGTAGCTCAGACGCCAAAGCAAAGTGTGAGCCACTTGTGCAACCAACACCACGGGCCAAAACAATGGTAGCAGCATAAAAAGCAAAAAGGGTGATGCCCTCAAGCATGACAACAAGTCTTCTGGCTCCCTGCAAAAACCAAGCACTCGAGAGAAGATAAAGCATGACAGTTGGGGTTATGACCGCGAGTTCTCTCCTTTAGACCAGTTGCTTGAGGAAGTTCTTGAGTACTTGCTTGAAAAAGATATGATCAAACTTCCAAGGGTTGTCGATCCTCCGGTCACCTTAGGGAAATAGAAAGATCATTTCTGCAAGTTTCATCGAGTAATGGGGCATGATACTGAACGTTGTTTCGTCCTCAAGAACATCATTCAAGACTGCATCGACAAAAAACTTCTTGTGGTAGATGGAGAAGAGAACCAACTGACTTCTTGATTGAGCTTTTCCTCAATCAGCCTAATATTTTCTCCTTTCTTGCTTTATTATTCTGAAGGGACGATATAATCACATTCTTCTTTCCTTGATTTGTCATTTTTCCTTCAATGCATTAATAAAATTATCAATTTTTCTATAAGCTTGGCGCCACCTTTGTTCTCCTTCTCTACAAAATGTCCTTTCACGAGGAATGACCCTCTTCAGAGTCCCTCTTGAATCAATCAAAAAGTCAGTTGCTTATCCTTCTGTTCAAAATCTTACTCCCTAGTTACACTGGGGGCATCTTTTGAAAAATTATTTTCAAAATGTTCTGTATGTAGGCAAGATCAAACAAAATCTTTCATCATTCATTTGCATCTATTTGCATTCATTTGCATTTGTTTGCATTCATTTGCATCAAATTCATTTTTCATTCAGAATAAGGGATAATTCTGAGACCATCATGAACAATTCTAATCCTAAACCATCTTGGGTCAAGAATTTTGAATAAATTTCTCATTTCTGAAAAATTTGAAATCTTCAAATTCAATTCAATACTTTTGTCGATCCCTCTCAAAATCTGACTTCCAGGTAGGAAGATTTTTCTTTTTAAAGATCTGAGTTCTGACTCGGGTTTTCCTTCAATTTAATTTTCTTTTAAGGTCCGAGATCCGACTTAGGTTCTTCTTCAAATTATTTTTCCTTTTGAAGATCCGAGTTTTGACTCTGGTTTTCCTTCAATTTAATTTTTTTTAAAGGTCGGGTTCTGACTCAGGTCCTTCTTCAAATCATTTTTCCTTTTAAAGATCTAAGTTCCGACTCGGGTTTTCTTTTAATTTAATTCTCTTTTAAAGGCCGAGTTCCGACTTGGGTCTTTCTTCAAATCATTTTTCCTTTTGAAGATCCGAGTTCCGACTCGGGTTTTCTTTTAATTTAATTTTCTTTTAAAGTTCGGGTTCTGACTCAGGTTCTTCTTCAAATTATTTTTCTTTGAAGATCCGAGTTCCAACTTGGGTTTTCCTTCAATTTAATTTTCCTTTAAGGATCCGAGTTTCGACTCGGATTTCTTTTCTTTCAAATTCAACTTCCAGGTTGAAATCTTTTTCCTTTGAAGATTCGAATTTCGACTCAAATTTTCTTTCTAATTGGTTTGGTTTTTCCTTCAAGATTCAGGTTCCAACTCGAATTTTCTCTCCTTAAAACCTAAATTGGTTTAGTTTTTCCTTTAGGATTCGAGTTCTGACTCGAATTTCCTTTCTTTTAAATCCGAATTGGTCTAGTTTTCCTTCGAAGATTTGAGTTCTGACTCGAACTTTCTTCCAAATCCAATTTTTGAATTGGTCCTTCTAAATCCGATTTAGCATTTGGTCCTTTCAACCCCAGTTTAGCACTGGTTTTTCCAAATTCAGTTTAGCATCGGTCCTTCCATAAAATCCAATTTTCAAGTTGGTTCTTCCAAACCCAGTTTGGCACTGGTCCTTCCAAATCTAGTTTATCACTAATCCTTCCAAATCTGATTTAGCATCGGTCCTTCCATAAAATCCAATTTTTGAGTTGGTCCTTACAAATCTAGCTTTGCACTAGTCCTTCCAAAGATGGTTTAGCATTGGTCCTTCCATAAAATCTAATTTTTTAGTTGGTCCTTACAAATCTAGCTTTGCACTAGTCCTTCCAAATCCAGTTTAGCATCGGTCCTTACATAAAATTCAACTTTTGAGTTGGTCCTTCCAAATCTATTTTAACACTGGTCCTTCCAAATCCGGTTTAGCATCGGTCCTTCTACAAAATTCAATTTTCAAGTTGGTCCTTCTAAACCCAGTTTAGCATTGGTCATTCCAAAATCCAGTTTAGCACTGATCCTTTCACCAAAATCTAACTCTACGTTGATCTTTTTACTAAATTCAGCTTTGAGTGGGTCCTCTCACCAAATCTAGTCCTATGATGGTCTTTCCGAAATTCAACTTTCGAGTTGATCTCTTACCGAGTCTTTTCAAGATTAAATATTTATCCACAAATGTGTCAATTAGACCTCAAGCGATTTCTTTCACAAAGCATTCCAAAAATATTTTGCCAATTTGTCATGAAAACATTTGTTGATCTCAAAATCTTTATAGCACAAAATTTTACCTCAGATACCTTCAACATTCCTTCCAAAAGGACAAGGTTTTTGCGAAGATGGATTCAAAATTCAAAATCTTTCTCTTGGTCAACCAAAGGATGAAGAATAAATCCTCGATATGGCCAGCAAAGAAAATTCAATGTTGTCGCAAAGCCATAAGTGATTGATATTGATTGCAGTCAATGTCACATTTCTAAAGACCATTCTTGTGGTAATAAGGTAGTGGAAATATCATGTGCAATAAAGAAAAATTCACTCAATCTCAATATCTGTTCAATAAATATCAAAGCTACAATTACATATCTGCAAAAGGGATCTCTCAAATATTGTCAAGTTGAAGACGGTGGACGAGTTAGATCCTCGGGGGCAAAGAAGGCTCAAAACATCTCCAAGTTGAAGGAGTATGTGACGTGTCCTTCTAAGAAAAGTTCAAATCATCGTCAAGTTGAAGACTGATGTGATGAACCTCCTACCAACCCCTAAAAGATATTTGGTCAATGCTATCATCAAAAGAGATTTTCAATCAAAGAGACAATATTATCAATATAATTCTTGAGACAAAGAAGGCTCAAAACATCTCCAAGTTGAAGGAGTTTGTGATGTACTCTTCCCAAAAAAAAAGAGAAAAGTAAGAGCATCTCCAAGTTGAAGGTTGATGCAATGAAATTCTTGCAAAATCCCAAAAGAGCTCAAAGTTTGTCTCAAAAAGAGTGCAAAAAGATCATCATGGGAAAGCCCCAGGATATCAAACTGCCAAATCTGCCAAGAGTCTTCTTTAATTTTGTGAAATTCTATTATCAATATTCTTTCACCAATTGCTTTCATAATGTTAATCGTTTCTTTTTGTTCATATCAAGGAAATTGATAACTTCCTTGGAAGAAAGCCAATTGCCAGTAATTTGAATTTGAATATTGATTCTACAGAGTTAAGCCCAATTTGAGGTAATACTTTAGGTAGACAAGAGGGAATATTTTCTCACCAATGTGCATCACTTTTCAATTACTTTGAATCAACAACAATTTTTAATATTTTGACAATATTTTCTAGCTATTCTGGCGTGAAGTGAGAGTTTGATATTCGCTTTGACACATCCTGACATCGTTTGTCATCCCTTATTAGGACTTGATAATGAGAGTTTTCAAGATTCCTTCCCTTTTTTTTGTATAATCTGAGCATCTAGGCTCTCAGATTTGCACACTTCTCTGTGTTTCCCACTATCTTGCCATAGACAGTCCCATTTCGGTTCGAGGTTGAACCACCAAACATTTTCTCGCAAAAGGTCATCAATTTCAAAAGTTATTTAGTCTCAACAATGAGACGCCCAAGATCAACCCTTTTCAAGCTTTAGGGACCTCATTCTCATCCTTTTGCAAAACCCCTATCAGATTTATTGTGCAAAATCCGAAGGTTCCATCATGGTTTCTTCAATCGAGGATTCCATCATTTTTATTTCCCGATTAGGTTAAGGGTTAAACTTGAGCCTCATTCTGATGAGGTATTTCATTTTCCCCTTTAGAATAAGCGCTAAACCTGAACCATTCTTCGTAAAAGGCCATTTTTCAAAAGCTATTCAGTCTTAAGTCATGGGATGCTCAAATCACTCCCTTTTCCAAAGCTTTTAGAAAAAACCATTTTCATTATCTTCTTTACAACCCCTCGTTTCTACACGAGGTATTTTCCGTCTCATTCAGGTTAAGGGCAAAACCTGAACTTTGCTTCTATGGAGTAAATCTTTATTTGCCATTCTCCATTTCATACCTACCATTTTCATCAGGGCTAATTTCCTCATAAACAGTCAGATCCTTCTAACTGGGGCATTATATATATATAGCCCAAATTTGGTGTATTTTTTTTGCCACTAAGCTCAGCCCTAAACCAGCTTAGTAGCAAAGAGGGGCATCTGTAAACACCCCAAATTTTCCTCATCCATTCTCAGACACTCCCCCTCTTGCAGATGCTAACCTTGATAGGTCAGTATAGGAGTCCAACCCCAAGTTTGTCTCAGTTCAGGTGCCATTTTACCCTTTTCACCAGGAAATTACCATTTTACCCCTAGGTCATCCTAGATCCCTATCAGTTAGAGTCAACCAAGCTCATTCTTAACCTCAGAACAGTTAGAATGTCAGTCATTTCTAGCTCATCTGAGCTCACAATGAATAGATCATGATCATTTCTGATTATTCCTGCCAAAATAGGTTCATTTCCTTATAAAGAAGCTCATTTTTCACTCGAATCGAAGCCAATTGTCTCTGAGTCAGTCATTTCTAGTCAATCCTATTCCCTTGAGTCTAGTTTGAGCTCACCAGGAGTTCAGGTGCTCCAGTTTCAGTTTAAATCTATTTCCCACAGTTTAGGAGTCCATTTTAGCTCATTTCAGCTCATTTTAGCTGAAATTAAGCTAAGACTAGTCAATTGAGCTAGTGTTTGAGCTTCAGTTTTAGTTCATCTCAGTATTACTGATCTTTGTTCCAACTCAAACCTAGTTTTCGTTCATAACTCACTTCACTCCAGTGACCATTTCTCTGAAAAACTCACAATTTCTTGAGCATTCAGTTTAGAAGTTTAGTTGAGCCAGTGTTTTGTCAGTCCATTTGAGTTCTGAAACCCTAGAACCTAGCTCATTCCAGTTCATTTCAGTTCAAACCAGTAAAACCCCAGTTTTTAGTGTCACTCTTGGCCCTGCAGGGACAATAAACCATTTCTTGAACCATTTTGTTCATTTTTATCAAAATTATTACTTTTAAAACTGGTACAACTGTCAATCAGGGTCCAATACCTAAAATCCTTCATCAAGAGTTTGCATTTCGCATGACATTCCATATCATTTCTTATCATTTTTTATCAGTTCATTACATTTCATCTCATTTTTTAGATTCATAACTCCAATTTTAAAAATTCCAATCCAGATTCAAATTTTAAAGCTTTTCAAAATCAATTTCAAACCTTGGGTTTTCAAATTTATATTTTTACCCCCAGGACTCTAAATTTAGAAATATTTTCTTAAAAAAACAATCTGGATTCCTTTCAAACTTGATTTTCAAACTGGATCTGCTCTGCAATGGGGTATACAATTTTAAATTTTGAATTACAATTCAAAATTGCCAAAAATATCCAAAAAACTTTCTGAGAAATTTTATAAAATCATTTTACCCCTTTTATTTTTGTCATTCTTTTAAAAATAAGTGGAACCTATGTGATCATCACAAAATTTTTCCTCTTGTATTCCTTCTCTTTTTCCTTTCTAACCTCTATTTCTCTTTTTGAAGGGAAAAATAAAAGACAGAAAAAAAGAGAGAAGAGAAAAGAAAAGAAGAGAGAGAGGAACTCTTTTGTGAATGTCTCACTTGACCTTAATTTTGAAAAGATTACTCGCCTCAGTTTTTGAAATATTTGCGGAAAAATTGGGAGACGGGGCTCGCTCGTCGGTATGAGGTTCGACCGTTCCTGGCGCCTTTACCAGGGGTAATCAAACCAAGGATCGAATTTATGCCTTTTTGCTTTGCCCAAATATTATCTAAGAATTTATTCTAAGTCTAGGATGCACAAAGAATCATGCTTGTGTAAATGCAAAAAGATGTATGCTCGTTTGAGAAAAAATTGGATTTTTTATCCAAGTGATTTTGAAATTATGAAGAATATGATAAAGAAATGGTTTTTAAAAGTTGAAGACGGACTTGGAGAAGTTAGGTTTTCTAACTTAAGATTTAGAATAGATCTTGAGTTTTGAAATAATTAAAGATTGAGATGAACCTGGATTTGAAGAAGGAAGATTTTGAAAAATGAATATAGACTTAAAAAATGGATCGAAAGTCAAGATAGAATTTTAAGAAATGAAGTGGAATTCTAGATTTAAAGTTTGAAATCAGAATGGAAGGTGGATGATATTTAAGAAATCTAGATGGGATTTGGAATTGGGTTTGAGAATATGGATTTTGAACTTGAATTTGGATTTTAAATCTGGATTTGAAATTGAATTGGAAATCCATATGGAATTTAGAAATGGAATCGGACATGAGAAATCTAAGAGGATCTTGAGAATGGAATTGAATTTGAAATCTGGTGATGAACCTCAAAATTTCAGAGTTGAATTGAACTTTAAATTGAATTTTGAACTTGAATCTGGAAGTGAATTTGGAGATTGAATCTGGAATATAGAAATGAATTTGAAATTTCAAAGTCAAATTGGACTTTGAAATTGAATTTTGAATTTTAAAATGAGATAAAATTGAGAAGATGAATGTGAATTTATAAATAAGAATTGAAATGAAGAAGGTATTTGAAGAATTGTCTCAAAATCACTTTGGATTTTGAAAAAGAATTTTGAAAATATGATGTAATTCTATCCTGAATGATGAATGAATTAGAAGAATTTAAAATTGGAGCTTTGAAAAGCATATTTCATTCTTTAAATGAATTGAAACAAGATTGAAGATATAATACATTTCTGACTATGGTCATAAAATGTATTATATAATAATCATATTTAAATTCAAGTGAAGAATAAAACACATTTTTGGTGCCTTTATAGAGTTTAAAATGAAATTAACTCTCAATATATTCTGGCTATGACCATTGATATATATTTTGAGTTAATTTTAAGTTAAACTCTGATAAATGAAGGAAATGTTTAAAAATATGATGATTTTTGAAAGGAGATTCAGTGTGAATCCAATGTTATTCCATAAAAGATGAAAATCATAAGTTTTGTTCGCACCTTGACTATGGCCATTGATGCAAATCGTCAACTTAAGGTTTAATCACCTTTTATTAGAATGGTGCATGTGCCATTCGTGTTTCTATTTGTGAAAATTTGAAAATAAAAGAACAAAATGATATGAAACAAGTAATTCTAGAAGATATATATGCTCATACATTCTAATCTATGCTAAAAAATGTAGAGAGTTTTTGTTATATCTAGTTATTACCTCATTGCATTTGAAATTCAATTTCCTAATCTAGAAGGAATTTAACAATTTATATCTCTCCTGAAAAATAGCGTTTAGTAACAAATTACAGATATATGTGGAAAATTGTAAAATGTCACATCGAATCTAGAATACAACCAATAAAATGTTCACACATATATTTTACATCGATGGAAATGCAATGCGAATGACAAAATGTATATCGGGATGATGTGCTAAGCAAGTGAGGAGTGAATATAAAAGATATGCTTGAAATATCTAAACTAATGATAAAAAGTAAATACTGAATGATATCCTAAGTTTCTTAGGATGCATATGTGATGGCAATGCAGAAATGGTATTGCTGTGGGGGTGCTTGTGTGGATTGCTGGACAATGGATGGTCTATAGGGTATGATGAAGATATATGGGTGATGTTGGGGGTGTTAAGTTTTGTGATAGGAAAGAGTGCTGAAGGGTTTTGGGTAGCAGTTGAAGGTTATGTTGCAGATGATATGTATCAATTGTGCATAATGTGTGGTTGTGATAAGCAGATGGGGGTGAAAACAGCAAAGTGTTGTGGTATAACTAATGGAAACATGTAAATGGAAATGAAGGTGTTGATAAGGGACACATAAGGACTGATGTTATGTGAACATATATACCAAGTGACGTGCGATGAGCATGTCAAGTGATATTCGAGGTTTGAGGCACATCAGGCAAATATGAGTGCAAATAACTAGAACCGATTGATGCTACCATGAAGTGATAGGTATGGTGTTGGTGACTGTAGCAGGGGGGATGAGAAATGTAATGGTATTTCAGCACATATACTAGATGCCCTGAGACGATGATGACTATAGGTGGTGAAGTTGGTAAGTACTGGAAAGGTAATAAAGTGTTAAAATGCTGCCAGAGTGGGTATTGAAGTGAAGTGATGGCTATGTAAACTAGAAGATGGTGAATGTTGGTGATATAATAGTAAAAGGTGATGGCAGTAACAGATAAAGGTAAGTGTAGGAAGTGATTTGTTGTTGATGGTGTAATGATGTTACCAATTTCAGGGTAACTCAAACTCATTAGCTAAGTACCAGCTGATTTGACGGGGAATGGACATTTACAGTGGAATAGGTTGTATAACAAGTGTGAATGAGGCATGGTTGCGTGATTAGGTAGGCTAACAGAGGCTGTGAAGGTGCATTTTGCAGACAGTGTGCATGATATGAGGTGAATGGTGAGGTAGTATGAATTTGAGCTTGCGCCTGAAGATGCTGAGACAATGACACTTTCTATTGATGCTATTACAAACACTAAATGCAGTTCATTGACTAGATGATGGTTGATGAGCCTACAGTGATGGTGTCTGGTTTGTAACCAAAACCCATTGTATATGAGGTATAGGGATTGCCCCATTTTGCAGATGTGGACTAGAAGGAATTTGTTGCATAGCAGAAGAGGCGATTTGCTGGATTTGAGTCTATGGGACTAATAATAGACTATTCAAACCAAATGGTGGCTGTGGTGGAGGCCTTTGGTCATCTATTTGTTGGCTCATCGAGAGAGGAGTGTTGAGCTATTGACTGAGCAGTATATATTAATGGCATCGATCCTTGTGTATAAGATGAGGAGATTTGCTGCTAAAGGTTGGAAAGAGGATGGCCAGCGCTGTGGAAAACTCAGAGAATATGCCACAAGATGTCATAAGGGAGATTGTATGGTGTTTCTTTTGGGCATCTGTTACTTAAACAAGCTTAAAAAGAAATAATGGTAACCTATAAACCAATTGTTTATGCTAGAGAATCCAACACATGATCACCAAGCTACAGAAAGTATTACCTTCTATTTGATTGAATTACTACCAACAATATAAATCAATCTACAAAATAAGCAGTCAAATGGTCTATTTGAAGAAAATAAAAACATGCTGAAAGAATTAACACTGAACAAAGGAAAGATTGATTTTAGTAATCCAAGGAAATAATCAAGCTAATGCTGAATCCAAAAGAGGTATCTAAAATACACATTAATGTAGTTAGACTAGTGTACTTACGCCTCACATGAGTAACCGATGTGAATGACAAAAGTAAATTTAATGCAACCTACTGTCTAATCCCCTGTGAAAGAAGTTAACATCCACTACCATAGTCTGTAGAGGCAATGAACCATGTGAATGTAAGAAAACCTGTAATGAAACTCAAGTTAATCATTTGGACTTTAAACAATTGTAACATAAATACTATGACAGACTTGATGTATTACAGTAACTAAACAAAGAAATAAAAAGAAAATGCAAGCAATATATAGAACAATGGGATAAACTATAAGATTTAGGCCACAGAAAGAGGAATGTAGGGAATCTGCAAATGCTTAATTCTGGAACCTGTTAATACTGAGATGAGGCTATATTCAACATTCACAAGAGGATGCATCTGTGTCTCTGGTCGGAATTTGCTGTAAATGTGACATACAGATTTTTCATCGCCAATTTCTTTGATCACCGTAACTGTTGATTACCTTAAGGTAACTGGACCTCGAGGCAAGGGCCAGACTGCTCTCTTTCGATTTTACTGTTGTGAAAAAATGCCATTGTGCTTTGACGATTCAATCATTTTCAGATGGTTTTTTGTGATCAAACTGCTTTATGGAGATTCACGATTTCAACTTCAGTGGATACGATTCTCAACTTTGGGCGTCTCTTATTTCCACTGGTCATCAGGGCCATTACCCTTTGTGGGTATTTAAACAGGTTCATAAAATCCACTCCCTTCACTTTCATGGCTGAGGTATATACCAGGGGAAGATATGAATTTCTTCAATTGGATAATTCATCAAGTTTCTTTCATCTACCCATCTAGGATAAGGGAATAATCCTGAAAGTAAGTTCTAACTCAAATCTTCTTTCAAGTTAAACAAATTTTCTTTCACAAAACCGAGTTCTGACTCAGACTTTCTTTTCAAAAAATCCAACTTCCAAGTTGGACTTTCTTTCCAAAATCCATCTTTCGAGCGGGTCGAACTCCCAAAATTCAACTTCATGCTTAAATACCATGTTTTACAATCAGACCTGAAGGTCAACCAATTTTATCAGCTTCTTTTCTTCCCTTTCAGGTTAAGGGATAAACCTGAGCCTCTTTCTAACAAGGTATTTCTTTCGTTCCCATCCAGGGTAAGGGGAAATCCTGAAACATTATTTTCACCCATAACATCCTATAGACATACAGGATTATGAGGGTCCTTCACCACTAATTTTTGTCATCTCTTAATCAGCTTCTTTTTTTTTTTTTACCCATTCTGGATTAGGGGATAATCCTAAAAGCGGGCCACATACAATTAACTATGATGGTCTATAGAATCAAGAATTTTTTATCAAGAATCTTTATTTTCTAAATTTAGCTGGCAAGTTGGATCCAGTTACAAAAACCATTCATCGCATTGATTATCTTTCAAAATCTCAATCTTAGATCAAACCAGTATTTCAAAGGTTTCAGCTCTCGCTGGTCATTAAATCAAAGGTTCCAACTTTCGTTGGTCAGTAAATCAAAGGTTTCAGCTCTCGCTGGTCATTAAATCAAAGGTCTCAGCTCTCGCTGGTCATTAAATCAAAGGTCTCAGCTCTCGCTGGTCATTAAATCAAAGGTTTCAGCTCTCGCTGGTCATTAAATCAAAGGTTCCAGCTTTCGCTGGTCATTAAATCAAATGTCTCAGATCTCGTTGGTCATTAAATCAAAGGTTTTAGCTCTCGCTGGTCATTAAATCAAAGGTTTCAGCTTTCGCTGGTCAATAAATCAAAGGTCTTAACTCTCGTTGGTCATTAAATCAAAGGTTCTAGCTCTCGCTGGACAGTAAATCAAAGGTTCCAACTTTCGTTGGTCAATAAATCAAAGGTCCCAGCTTTCGCTAGTCATTCAATTAAAGGTCCCAATTCTCGTTGGTCAATAAACCAAATGTTCCAACTCTCGTTGGTCAATAAATCAAAGGTTTTATCTCGCACTGGTCAGTAAATCAAAGGTTCTAGCTATCACTGGTCAATAAATCAAAAGTCCCAGCTCTCGCTAGTCAGTCTTTCAAAATCCAGTTTCTCACTGGTTGGGATTTTCAAAATCTATTTTTCACATTATTCCTTCCAAAATTTCAGGCCAAGGTCCCATCAAAATTGATATTGAGTAATTGTTTCACAAGGAATTCTCAAATATTTTGCCAATTTTCTAAAAATATTTGTTGATTTTAATATTCTACTGTATAAAAGAATCACCTCAGATTATCCCTAGTATTTGCTCCCAAAAGGTGAAGCTTTTTTGCAAAAAAGGGATAAAATTCAAATCTTTTCTCTGTTGATCAACCAAAAGGATGTAAGAAATATCCTTGGTATGATGAGCGAAGAAAATTTCAATGATTTTAAAAAGCCAGAAGCGAAATGATATTGATCATAGCTATGGTGCATTTTAAAAGTTGATTCTTCTGGCAAGAAAGTAGGGGAGATATCTTGAGCAATAAAACAATCCACTCAATTTCACAATAAAGCAAGTATAATTGATTATTTGTAAAAGGGCTCTCTCAATTATCGTAAAATTGAAGACTGATATGCGAGTTAGACCCCTGTGGATAAAGAAGATTTGAATCACCTCCGAGTTGAAGGAGTGTGTGACGTATCCTTCCAGGGAAACTTCAAATCATCGCCAAGTTGAAGGCCGATGTGATGAACCTCCTGATCAACCCTAAAATATATTTGATTCATACTATCAAAAGATTTCAATAGAGAGAGACATCTTTATCAATTTCTGGAGACAAGGAAAACCCTGATCATCTCCAAGTTGAAGGAGTGTGAAGTGTTCTTCTAGGGAAAATCAGAACATCTCTGAGTTGAAGGTTGATGTAATGAAATTCTCGCCAAACTCTGACAAAAGATTTCAATTTTATGTCTCAAAAGGTGCAAAAAGTATATCTCAGATATCAAATTGCCAAAATTACCAAGAATCATATTTTCTTATGCAAAAATCTTTTATCAATATCTTCTCACTACTTGTTTTTATGAAATTAAGAATACTTCTTCTCTCTTCATATCAAGGAATTGGATAGCTTCCTTGAAGAAAATCAATAGCATTAGAATTTGAATTTGACTCTTGAATCCATGGAGTTAACCTCATTGAAGAAAATACTCTAGGTAAAAGAAGGAATATATTTTGCACATACGTGCACATTTTCAAGCATTTGAAACAGCTACAATTTCATCTTATTGGCAAAAAATTTTGGCTATTCAAACAGGAAATAGATACTCAATGTCTATTTTAATGCAACCTGGCATTGTTTACACCTTCAAAAGAGTTGCCTCATTCACTTTCCAAATTTGCTTTGGCAACATCATATTTCTTCCCCTTCAGGTTAAGGGTTAAACCTGAACCAAATTTTTTGAGGTGTTTCTTCCATTTCAGGTTAAGGGTTAAACTTAAACCTCATTTTGAGATATTTTCGTCTCATCCAGGCCAAGAGCTAAACCTGAATCTTTTCAAAAGGTTATTTGGTCTCAGCCATGAAACCTCTCTCCGGTCAAAATCTCCCTTTTCCACAATTTTGGGATCTTCATCTAAAAGTCTCATCATGATTTCCTCATTTCCTTTTATCATTTTATTTCATTCTCGAAGATTTCATCCTTCTCAAAGTCATTCAGGATAAGGTGCTAAACCTAAGAATCATTTTCACACTCAGTTCAGATTTTCTGACCGGGCCATTTTAAAAAAAAAATGGTGTGTTTTTCTTTGCTACTAAGCTCAGCTTTCAACCGACTTAGCAGCAAAGAGGGGCATCTGTAAACACCCCAAATTTTTTAAAATTTTAAAAACTTTTCTTTTTGCCCCTAGGACCTACCTTCCGAGTCATTCAGAAGAGCAATTGGGTCAATTTCTAATTATTTATCGGATTCACTTTCTGGTTGAAGGTCTGAAACCCAATTTCATTTTCTATATTTGACCCAATCTCGGATCCAGATCAGATATCCAAATCCAATTTTGAGCTTGATTCTCCTATTTTTAATTCAAAATCTAAAAATCCAAAATCAATTCTCTGCATGGCGCAGGTATTTCATCCAGATCCAATCTCCATTTGGATCTATTCTTCTCATTTTTTCCTCAATTCGAGATCCAAACTTGATATTTACTCAAAAATCATGGATCCAGATCCGTTTTGAAACTCAATTTTTAAAATTAATTCTGCTATTTCATAAAACTCTTCTTTTATAAAATCCTCAAAATTTCAAATTCAATATTTTCTTAAATTTTTCAAAAACCTCATCTGGATCCCATCTCTTAAGTCCCTCGTATTTTCCTTATATTTAGGTTTTTTTTTAGAAATCACATAAAGGGGGAGAAATTTCAGAAAAAGTAAACTTTAGGGTTTTGAAAATATTCATAACTAAAACACTCTCTTTGAAAATTTTTAAAAGTTTAAGGGACTGCTTTTGAAAAATATTGTAACGACCTCCCCCTTTATAACCACCATCGAAGGGGAGGGGAAGGCCATCGAGCATTACAACGATCTCTCTTCTCCCTCTTTCCTTTTTCTTTCCTTTTCCTCTTCCTCTCTTCTTTTCCGTCTTCCTTTTCCCTCTCTCTCTCTCCTTTTCCCTCTGGTTTTTCTCCTCTTGATCGACTAAAGGAGATCAGTTCAGCAACAGTAGCGTACAGAGGAATCATCGCTCTTCTCACAACCTCTACCGATCCACAGTGAGAATCATCCCTTCTCTCTCTTTGTTTTTCTGCAATTTTCATCCTAAGCATTTTTTTGTTTTGTTTTGTTTTTTGCATAGTATCGTTTGTTTGTTTTTTTTTTCTTTCCTTTCATTCTTCACTATTCAACAAAGAGCATACTCTATAGTATCAACCTGCATATAACAGCATCGATCTGCAAATTACAACAACATATTATTTTCTTTGTTCTCATTTTGCATATTGTTTACATTCCAACATTTACATTCTAATCATTTGTGAAAACACTCTGTTATGAAGATGGACCAACATCTGCTGAGAGAGATGTCTTCATTTACCTATTCACTTGTGCCTCATGGAATCCACCATCATCCATTGTATTATTTCTTTACCCCAATCACCATCGCACGCATCTTTCAATTCTACATCATATTCAGCATTGTTTTCTCACTCATGCATGTTCTTGCATTACTTGTGATTTTGCTTCTTGCATTTGTTTACAATTCCTATGATTGCCCCATTGCATCATCATTTATCTCCCTATTTTATTGGATTCTTGTTACATTGCATTGCTATAGTTGTTCATCGCATTTACTACGTTGGGTTATTTTGATTTTTGCATACCATCAGATCTGCATTGCATCACCTACATATCATTGCATATGCATCAGCTATTTTTTTTCCTCTTTGTTCTGTAGATTTCTGCATCTTTTGCAATACACTCCCTGTTCAGCATCACATCTCCTGCTCAAATTTGTGCATCTATGCATTTCTGTTTTAAATTGATGGCATTTTCCCATCGTGTGTTTCATCTCACTGCATATATCATCATTTGCAAGCTAGGCATAGCATCATAGCTTAGCATCCAATTATATAGTCGTTCGTATGTTGCACTATTCATAGCATACGTCTCTGCATCCTTTGACTTGTCAATCATCTTCAGTCCATGTAGTAATTGTATTCATTGGTGCCATTGGTTCTTCCTCTTCTTTGTATTTGATGGCATTACACTCAATTCATCCCAACATTACATTCGCATATGATCAAATTCAGATCGGTAAGTCCTCTTCTTCATTTTCTCCTTCTTTCCTCTTCTTCTTCTTTCTCCTCCCTTCTCTTTTCATGGTTTTTTTTGCATTTGATTTTTTATTGCATTTTTTCTTTGGTTTTATGTATTTTATATTTGCATTTGTACCTAATTTTGTGTCTTTGCATCTAATTTTCTTGCATTTTATCACTGCATTGTGAAGATTCATTCTCTGATATGCATGTTTTGATTTCAAGCAGTAGCGTCTGTGTATTGCATCCTGTGTTGATCTGCAACACAGCATCGCATGTTCATCATCCTCATTGGATAAACATCTGCATCAATGTAACATTTATTGGACTCAATCCTGTATCGGCTGCCGATCTGAATCACTGGCTGAACCATATTTGTTCATCTGAATTCTTCATTGCATAATACATCTCATAATTTCATCATCGCATTGATTTATATTGCATATCATGCATTCTCAGCATCTGATGTTGTGCATCTTCTTCATTAGCATTTACCTTGCACATTGAACTGAAATCAGCATCTAAAAATAGCATAGCATAAGAAACATCAGTAGTTGATGATATCAGCATCTTCTACAGAAGAAACATAGGAAGCATTCAATTGCATTTGAGTATAGGAAATATCAGTAGCATAAAAAATATCATCACATATGCATTAAAATATTTCATCAGATCTGATTTTAGTCCAGCAGAGTCTCGATTTTTTTACATCAGTTGACATTAATATTTACACCAGCATTATCTGTTTTATTTTTTATTTTTTTACAGATTCTCTGTGATCTATTTTTTTTTACATCAGATGCTCTGCTTTTATTCCATTAAATTTACATCATGTTCATCTGATTAGCATAGCAACCTGAACGTTAATATCATTTGCATATTCTTCTGTTGAATAGCATCATCATCAATGCTCTACTCCTTGTTTCATCCATTCTCATCAGTTGATGTTGCTGCAATTACCTGCATAATCTGCATAACACACAACACTTCACTTCTTCAGCACATTCACTGTGTGCACACTCACTAAGTTCACCTCACTATGTGCACACTCACTAAGTTCACCTCACTATGTACACATTCATTGTGTGCACACTCATTGAGTTCACCTCACTATGTGCACATTCACTGTGTGCACACTCACTAAGTTCACCTCACTATGTGCACATTCATTATGTTCATCTCACTATGTGCATATTCACTGTGTGCACACTCATTGAGTTCACCTCACTGTGTGCACATTCATTGTGTGCACACTCACTAAGTTCACTTCACTGTGTATACATTTCTGAAGCACTTCATTATTCATTAAGATCACTACACCGTGTGCACATTTACTGAGACATTTTCACTGTGGGCATATTGTCACACTGCATACCCTTCTAGCTTAATTCATTTCCTGTCCATCGAGCAACATGATCTGCACAACATTTTGGTTAATGGACGCAGCAGTCTAGAAAATACAGGCTTAATCCAGCATTTGCCTCATTTGCTGCAAAATCCAGACCTGAACTTCTACTAGACTTTCCAAGAACTTTTTGTTCTATGTATATATTGCATCATATCAGTTTCAGTTTATACATCCACATCTTATTGCATCAAGTAGTGCCTACAATGGTTTGTTACACAGCAAAGCACCATCTTCATCCAGCATTGCATCATCAAAATCTCAAGCAACTACATATTCTTCATCTTACGATTCTTATGCATTTCTATTTTTTTAGGTATTTCTTCATTAACATAAGCATTGCACTTAGACAAATGCATATGCATTTCTTCATTAGCATAAGCATGGCACTTAGGCAAATGCATATGCATTTCTTCTTTAGCATAAGCATTGCATTTAGGTAAATGCATATGCATTTCTTCATTAGCATAAGCATAAGCATTGCACTTAGGCAAATGCACATACATTTCTTTATTAGCATAAGCATTGCACTTAGGCAAATGCATATGCATTTCTTTATAAACATAGGCATTGCACTTAGGCAAATGCATATGCATCTCATTCATGCATAGGCATTGCATCTTCACATATACATATGCATTTTCATTATAGCATAGGCATAATCATATGTATGTTCGTTTTAACATAGCATTTTTAATTTCTTTCTATATTTTGCATTTTTGTTGCCTTGTGCTATCTCGTGTTTGTAGGGAAGCATGGAAGATCCTGATTTCTTTTCCTAGATTAAGAAATTTCAACATTCAATTTCAGTTTAAGATTGTAATAATTTCATATTAATGAGAATTTCTACTTTTCTGTTTAGATTAGAATATATGAGCATATAGTTGCACTTTAAATTCTCGTAATTTCTTGTGGAATTTCATTTTATTCTTTAAAAAGCACTGTGGTATAACACTAATGGCACGTGCACAATTCTAATAGGAGGTAAATAACCCTAAGTAAATTATTCGCATTTATGACCATAGTCAGAATGCAAACAATACTTAGGATTTTTATCTTTTATGAAATAAAATTTGACCTGCACTTTAGGTCCTTTCTGAAAAACATCATATTTTCTAAAATTGGATAACCTTTTCTTCCTCTATTAGAATTTAAGATATAAATTAATTTGAGATATATTTGTGGCCATAGTCATGAATATATTAAAAATTAATTTTTTTTAAATCCTATAAAGGCATAAAAATTTATTTTATTCTTTCTTGGAATTCAAATAAAGATTAAATTAAAACATGTTTGTGACCATAGTCATGAATATATTGAAATTTAATCTTGTTTCAATTCTATTAAAGAATAAGATTTGCTTTTAATTCAAATTTCAAATAAATTCTTTTAAATACATGCACCATTTAAGATAGAATTGCATCATTATTTTCAAAATTATTCAAAACATTTTCAATTTTAAAGCATTTTCCAAGTGATTTTTGAAATTTCTTTTTCATTTTTCAAAGAATTAAATTCAAAAACTATTTTTGAAATTGAAATTCAATTTCAAATTCAAAATCATTTGCAAATTCAAAGTATTTTTCAAAATCATTTTCAAAATCCAAAGTAAATTCAATTTTGATTTCAATTTTGATTTCAATTTAAACTTTCAAATTACAATTCCTATTTCAAACTTCAATTTCAATTCCAGTTTCAAGTTCAATTCTGATCTCAAATCTCCAAATCGATTTCTAAGTTTGATTCTTAATTCAAAATCAATTCAAATTCAATTTTTAATCAATTTCAGATTTTAAAGTTCCCAACTTTGAGTCCAAATTCAAAATCTTCAAATTTTAAGCTCTCAATTCAAATTCATTTCAAGTTTCAACCTTTCAATTCAAAATTTGATTTTTGAATATCAAAAGTTTACTTCTTAAAAGGATGTTTTCAAATCCATTTTAGAATCACTTGGAAAATCCAAATTTTTGAAATATTTTCAAAGAGCATACACATTCTTTAAAATCATAGTGCAAGTCTGATTCAATGTGTATTTAGGATTTTTAAAATAATCCCTTAGACCAATTTAGGCAAATCAAAAGGCATGAATTTGATCCTTGGTTTAATTACCCCTGGCACAGGCGCCAAGAACGGTTGAACCTTGTACCGATGAGCGAATCTCGTCTCCCTATTTTTCTCACAAAATTTCAAAACGGAGGCGAGTAATTTCAAAACATCTTTTTCAAAAGGTCAAGTGAGACATTGCAAAGAGTATCTCTTCTCTTTTTTCCCTCCAAAGGAGGAAAAGGAAAAGGAAATTTTTTTTGCAATGATCACATGCTCAGGATATTTTCACTACCTTATCACCAGAAGAATAGTCTTTAAAAATGTGTCATAGCTATGATCAATATCGGTTCACTTATAAGTTTTCAACTTCATTGAATTTTTTCTGTCGGTCATATCAAGGATTTTTCTTCATCTTTTTGGTTGACCAACAGAAAAGGTTTGAATTTTGAGTCTTTCTTCGTAAAAGCTTTATCCTTTTGGAAAAAATGCCGAAGGTAATTTAAGGTAAATCTTTGTGCGATAAAAGTTTGAAATCAACAAGTATTTTTTATAGAAAATTGCCAAAATATTCTTGAAATCCTTTCCAAAAGAAATTGCTTAACATCTGATTGATGCATCTGTGACTAGACTAATCCATGAAAAGACTCGATATTTGATAAAAGATCAGCTTTGAAAGTTGAATTTTGGAAAGAAAGTCTGAGTTGGAACATGCATCTCCAAAAGAAAACTGGAAAGTTCGAGTCGGAACTCAAATCTTTGAAGGAAAACTAGACCAATTCGAATTTTAAGGAAAGAAAATTTGAGTCAGAACTCAAATCTCTGAAGAAAAAATGAGACCAATTTGGTATTAAGGAAAGAAAATTTGAGTCGGAACTCAAACCACTGAAGGAAAAACTAGACCAATTCTTGGATTTGAAGGAGAGAAAACTCGAGTCGGAACTCAAATCTTCAAAGAAAAAACTGGAAAATTTAAGTCGAAACTCAAATCTTTGAAGGAAAAACTAGACCAATTCAGATTTTAAGAAAAGAAAATTTGAGTCGGAACTCAAATCTTTAGAGGAAAAACTAGACCAATTTGGTTTTAAGGAAAGAAAATTTGAGTAAGAACTCAAATCTTTGAAGAAAAAACTAGACCAATTCTTGGAATTGAAGGAGAGAAAACTTGAGTTGGAACTCAAATCTTCAAAAGAAAAACTTAAAAATTCAAGTCGAAACTCAAATCTTTGAAGGAAACACTAGACCAATTCGGGGTTGAAGGAAAGAAAACTCGAGTTGGAACTTGAATCTTCAAAGAAAAATTGGAAAGTTTGAGTCGGGACCCGGATCTCAAAGGAAAACTAAACCAACTCAGAAGTTGGGTTTTGAAGGTAAGTCAAGCATAAGGCTGGTTTTTTGAAGAAGATTTCAACCCGAAGGTTGAGTTTTGCAAAAGAGACCAATTTTAAAAGAAAATCAATCACGAGGAACTGGTAAACCTGGTTTTTGAGAAAAATACTAGACCCTAGAGTCAAATTTAAAAAAATTGGTGAAGGTAGTTTTGAAAGGAGACTCAACTCGAGGGTTGATTTTAAGAAGATCAGTATTCTACAAGGAAAACAAGGTTTTTCAGAAAAGTTTTTTATAAAATGCTTAATTCGAGGATCAAACGAATTCAAAACAAAGCCAAATCGGGTGGAGAGTACCCTGATATGATTATAAACATGATTAAACCCTAAAAATATAAAGCTTTTCATGAAAAAAATGAAATATTAGAAAAAAAACTAATTTTTGCTTGTATTTCAGTTGAATCAGAACTCTACGGGCATCCTATTTTTATGAAATAACAAAATAATGCATCAAATGAATTCCAAAATTTGTAAAAATTGACATAGCCACTTCTAATAACTCTAAAATTAAAATGCAATCAAAAAATAAAATTTTTGGGATTATTTTGATATAAAAATTAAATTAAAAAATAAAAATATATAATTTTACCTCTATCATGTACCTATCACAGTGTCAGGCCCGAATCAGATATCAAACGGTCATAAAAATTTATAAAATTTGACAGAGACAAACTAGATAGATTAATCAGATAACCCTTTTTATGGATCTAGAATATGATCTCTGGTTAGGCAGATACGCCTCCGACAATATGTACCTGATTTCAGTCTATACCTAACGATATGAAACAGGCAGACCCAGCTTCGAGCTTAAAGAAATATAGCAAACCAACTTCAAAATTTATAGAATTCCCTAGAGGCAAACTAGAAATCATAACAAGAGAACCTCTTTTATGGATCAGAAAAATGATTTCCGGTGAGGGAGAAATCATTTCGGCAAGTTGAACCCTTATTCAAATCAAGATTTTCACTCAAGAAATATAGGTTCTAATTGTGAGCTTTAAAAAAATAGAAATAAATAGTAAAAATTTATGAAAATTATACTATAGAAAGTAGATATTACGATGAATCAGTGGCTTTTTACGTATCATCAATGCAATCTTCGATTAGGGAGAAATTGCTCTGGCAAGCTGACCTAGGCCTGAATCAGGTCTGTCAGTCCAAGAAACATAGGTACTATTGTTGGATCAAATAAGTAGAAAAATCCACCATAAAAAATTCACAGATTTAAGTAGACAGCATGAGGAGTACACTATTTTTTATGGATTGTCGATCAGATTTTGGATGAGGGAGATATGACCTCCGAAAGATGCTTCTGAATTTCCATAGCATTTTTCCAACTCAGAAAACAAGTTCCGATTTTGATTTTTGAACACAGGGTTATAGACCTCTAAAAAACCTGATTTTTTATTGAAAACTATAGACATATGCATGATTTCACAATAAAAATTTAAGATTTTATTAATGCATATAAACTGGTGAAAAAAATACATTAACAGATAGCCAGATTTGCAAATAACGAACCCAAAACCCTAGAATAAAATAAAATTGATTATTTATGCTAGAAACATTAAAAAATATATATAAATAATGCAATGAATCATGATTTGATGTTTGAACAACTAAAATAAACATGAATATGATGAAATAAACAAAAAAAATCAAGGAAGCATGGTTGAAATTTTGATTCAACCTATAGAAATGTTGAATCTCGATCTTTTTCGGGCATTTAGCATAATAAACGCATTATTAACAATTCTAACAGATCAAAAAATGTTTAGAACCCCATGGATGATTAATATATCATCATCTTGGGTCATGAGCATTGGTCCTGAATGAAAAAAAGAGAAACACATGAACAAAAGGGGGCGGCAATGGTGGAAATAATAGAAAAATAATAAAAAAAATAAAAAGAGGAAGGGATGCTCACCTTGGGCTGCAACAATGGAGCCTGCTGGACTTGAGGAGGAAGAAAGAGCAATGAGAGAGGGAGAGAAGATGATGTGTGGGTCAAAATCCTAGAGGGCCCTATTTATTGATTTTTTTAAAAAACATTAATTAGGGTTAATTAGAGAGTTTTGGTTTTTTCAAAACTCTTCTTAATTGATTTAATTAAGGGGGGCGATTTCTACATGGACTTCTAACCTAAACTAAACACTAATTAGCTAACCTAATTGACTCCTAATTGATTTGAAAGAACCGCAAATATGGCATCACTACTGTGGGCCCACATTTGATTTTTAAAACCTTAATTAAAAGTTAAAAACAAAGTTTTGAAATACCAAAATAAGGTGTAGTTTTATAATCAATTTTGACTTTTTCAAACTTCTAATCTAATTAAAACTCTAACTAACCTAGACTAACCTAAATATGCTCAATTGTGGTGCCACCTACTGTGGGCTCCATTTGAGTTTTTAGAAAACAATTTTAAAAACTTGAAAATAAAGGGGTTAAAAATGATTTTTTTCGAAAAACTTCAAAAAGACACCTAGACTCACTAATATTTTTGTATTTTTGAAATATGTAAGACATGGAATAAAATGAATTTGAATAAAAATGAAAAAATTAGGGTTTGCACCCCTACAGGGTCGGCCCTACTTGAAGAAATTTGATAAAAAATGGAAATTGATTTAGAAATCAAGTTTAAAACGAATCCAAATCATTTTTCTAATGAAAATGTTTTTGAAATAAGGAATGTAAAGCCCTGGGGATTGGCCAAATGGAAAATGTCAATTTAAAACTCAAGTTTTTGAAATTGATTTCAAAATAAGGTTTTAAAACTCGAATCTGGATTTGAGATTTTGAAAAACTAGAGTGTTGGTCCTCGAAGATGACATGGAATGACATGCAATGACATGAAATGCGATAAAATATCATGAAATGATATGGAATGACATAAAATGATACAAAATAATATGAAATGATTACAAAATGCAAACCCTGGATGAGGAATTTGAAGTCCCAAACTCTTGGCAGAGACAAAGAATTGAACATTTTCGTTCAAGGATGAAAATTGATAATTGGATTCCGATCCAAATGTGAAATGGGTCTCGAATATAGCTAAAATTTCAGAAAAGAAATTGATCTGAACCCATATTAGCAGTTGCACTATCTTGGAGGATGATAAAAATGATGTTTTTGATATAATGATCGAAAAATGATTTTGCCCCTCTAGGGCATGGAGTGACACTGGAAAATATGGTTTGAACTGGTTTTGACTGGTTGAAACTGAATCCTAGGGTTTCTAAACTCAGATAAACTAAAACAACATTGACTCAACCAAACTCCTAGACTGATTGACTGAGAAATGGTATAATTCTCAGAGAAATGGTGAGAAATTCAAGAGTACCTTTCTAAGATCATATCTCCTTTGTCCGAGATCTGATCGACGATCCGTAAAAAGGGTTGTTTCTGTATGAGTCTCTAGTTTATTCTGTAAAATTTTTATAAATTTATATAGTAGATTTTTATTTTATATCAGTTAAGAATCGGATATGTATTGTTGCAATTGTCCATCGTTATTTAGAATCAAAGCTAACTTGCCGAAACAATTTCTTTCTAACCGGAGATCTGATTGATGATCCGTAAAAAGGTTGTTTTTGTTAGAATCTCTAGTATATTTTTGTAAGTTTTATAAATTTTGAAGACTGTTTGCTATATTTTCTTTCACCCAAAACCGGATCTATCTGTTTCACATCGTTAAGTGTAGGCCAGAATTAGGTACGTATTGTCGGAATCATATCTCCCTAATCGTAGATGCTTTTTATAATCTGTAAAAAGGGTTTTTTTCATCTGTATAGTTTTTCCATGTAAAATTTTATAATTTTTCATTATGGTTTGATACCTAATTCTGGTCTGACATTGTCAGGTACGTGCCCGCGGGCCAAATCACATATTTTTCTTTCTTTATTTAATTTTCATATTTAAATAATACCAAAAAGAACTTTTTGTGATTGCATTTTAATTTTAGGGTTATTAGAAGTGTCCATGTCAAATTTTATGAATTTTGGAATTCATTTGATGCATTATTTAGTTATTTTATAAAAACAGGATGCTCGCAGAGTCCTGATTCAACTGAAATATGGGCAAAAATTTATATTTTTAGGGTTTTATCATGTTCATAATAATATTAGAGTGCCCTCCACCCGATTTTGCATTGTTTTGAATTCGTTTGATACTCAGATTAAGCATTTTACAAAAATATTTTCTGAGAAATCTTTATTTTAACCCTATTTTGCAATAAAGGTCAATTTTCAAGGGTATTTTGGCCATTTTTCTCAAAATTCTGAATTTCAAAGTTGTTTATTTTTATTATTTATTCAATTCTACATCATCTTTTATTATGTTTATTTCAAGGAAGTATGGGGAAAGGCTTATATCTGGATAAATCCTTTAATTTCCAATATTATTGGATAAATCCTGAAAAGCTAACATTTTTGCTACTAACTTGTTTGTTAATTTTGCAGCAAAGCTCAAGAGTTTATTTTCTTTATTTTATTTTAGTTATTGATGTAAATTAAATTATAAATTTGAAATAAGAATTTTTTTTTCTGCTTAGATTCGGGTTGCATTTGCATATAGTTTATCTTTTCTTTTTCTTAATATTAATCGTGTGATGAATGATGATTCATGCATATTCAAATTCAAAATGGTCTACACAAATGACATGTGCACTCGCTTCTAAGGAGTTAATAAACTCGATTGAGTTCATATTTATGGCCATAGTCAGAATACGAACAATATCCAAATTTATCATCTTCTTTTAAGCAACAAACGACCTACACTCTTAGGCTATCTTCAGAAATTATTGTATTTTCTCAAAAGTTTTCTAAGTATTTTTCCCTTTTAGAATCAAATAAACTATATTCAATACACATTTGTGGCCATAGTCATAGATATATAACGGATTTATTTCATCTAAATTCTATAAGGCACAAAAATCCTTTTTATCAATGATTTTCCTCAAAATTCTTCAGAAAATATTTTTGCAAAATTGCATCCATGCATCATCTGGGTTAGATTACATCATGAAAAGATTTTCACAGGGCTACATGCCCATCCTTTTGATCAATTCAGGGGTTCAATCTCAGAAAAATCAAATTTCTTAAAGTCATCTGGGTTTTCCTCTGAAATTGATTTTCTCAAAACTTCAAGATCTCCTTTTTTCTCAAAATCGATTTTCAAGGTTCTTTCCCTTTTCAAATATTTTCCTAAGTCCAATTCATGATTTTCACAGCTTTAATATTTACCAATTTCTTGGTTCCAATTCAAAGAAATCAAACTTCTCAAAAAATTATTCAAGTTTCCTTTAGAAATCAATTTTCTCAAAACATCAGGATTTCTTCAGAAATCAATTTTCTTTTTCTTCAAAATAATTTCCCAATACAATTCATGATTTTCAAAGTGTACTCTTTTTCCAAGTATTTCAAGTATTTGAAGCATACATCATATTTTCAGTCAAAATTCTTCAAAGTTTATATCACATGTCTAATTCTTTATGCATTTAGGAATAGAACATTGATTTAGACAGTTGAGCAAAGCAAAGCACTAGATTGATCCTTGGTTTTGAGCCTCGTACCGACAGGTGAGTTTCATTCCTCAGAATTTTCCCACATTTTAAAAATGGAGGCGAGTTATTTTCAAAATCTTTTTCAAAGGTCAGTTTGACTTGAAAAAGTAAAATTTTGTAGTGATAACAGTCTGGTCCTTGGTACTTAGCCCAGGAAAAGTGAGGAAGGTGGACTCGAGTTTGATTGTGGCTAAACCCCTATTGCACCATCGTTCATCTGAACAACCCTCTGCACCATTAGACCTGTATCAAACCTTCCCAAGAATTCCCTCTAAGTCCTACTAAGTCAAACCTACCTTAGCCTCAACCCAAACCCACATTCGCAACCCTTAGCCTCAATTTGGTTACAAAAACCCAATCTATTTTGTATGTTGTGAACTATAGAATTTGACCCAACTTTCCTCAGTCAGATCTCCCTAACCCAACCTAATCTGACCTTAATTTTTAACCATAGGTGCTCCAACATGTCCCAAAGTTACCCTTCAAAAAACTGCCTCAGACCTTATCCCAGTAGAGAGAATCGTGATTTTTACTGAACCCTATTAAACCAGAAACTCAGTCTAGACCAAGTCTGAACCTACTACCCTACAACCTGTTCATGTGCTTATAACTCTTGAACCTCCTGAGATTTTAACAAGACATTTCCCCATATGTCTATAAGCTTATTCTTAAAAATTAGCCATTTTTGTTCAGCCATTTGGGAGAAATCATATTTTTTCTAAAATGTGTCAAAACCAAATGGAACCAATCCTAAACTTGGCTCTATTTAACCCATATGACCTAACCCAGACCTAGATTCAAACCCAAATTTTTGTGGGCCCACTAGAAATGTAACAACTGGTATCAAAGTAAATCTTGGTTTGTCCCCATGCCTCCTAAGAAGGGTACAGAAAATCCACCAGAGTTGAACCCTGAGTTCATCCAAAAGTTTATTGAAGACAGACATGCAACTCTAGGGGGTATCAAATTGTGTATGACTAGTTTTTAAACCAGCCTTCAAACCATTACCACGCTATTGCAACAACTTTAAGTGAGTGAGCAAGCTCACCAGTTCTAGTTCATTGATGGAGGTTGCAGAGCGCGCATGAGGAAGATCGTGATGAACAAGTGGAGGATGAAGTACAAGCCTCCATTCTTGTGCAATACGTGGAGGATCAGTCAGATAGATCAAGGATGTATAATGCTTATAGTGTTTCTCTTCTATGCCCAATCAAGATTTCATTCCCTACTTTCTCGTGAATAGAGCCTCATGAGTGGCTATACAAAGCTAGACAATATTTTGTAACCCAATCTATATTAATGGAAAGTAGACTAGGATGCACAATAGCTCACCTTGAAGGTGAAGCTATTAGATGATATCATTGACGCGAACAACACCACAAAACCCCTACTTGGTACAAATTTGAGTGAGAAATCCTTAAACAGTTCAGACTTTCTCCCTACATTAACCATAATGTAGAGATGAAGAACCTCAAGCAAAAGGGAATGATCCAAGAGTATCAAGTGGAATTTAAGGAAATTTACACCATATGCGGTGATTGGTCTGAATCCACATTGATCAGGGCATTTGTGGGAGGCCTCTGAGATGACATTCGGGTCAAACTAATGGCCCTAGATCCACATACCATCAAAAGTGCTTTGTAAAGGCATGTGTGATAGAGGAGCAGTTAAAAAAGTTAGCCCATGTCAAGAGGCCAAATAAACCCTCTAATGGGTATGGACACTACAAACCGGCTTCAGAGAGTGGACCCTGATGATGCATGAAATGCACATCATGTTATGAAAATATTCATGCATTTTTAGAGGATTTTAAGGTTTAAAATCCATGATTAGATGTATTTTGATATCAAGGGGTTGTGGTTCGAATTTCAGAAAAAATGAAGTTAAATTGAGAGAGTTATGGCTATTTTAGTGTTCGGGTACAGATTTCAAGGTGGATCAGATCCAGATCCGACCCAAGCAACCTTTTTGGATACTTGATAAATGTTTAAAAAGTCTAAATCCAACCCACACGTGAACCCATATCCATTTAGCAAAGGTTTTCAGAAAACCCCCTCCAAAAGGGGCGCAGGGCAATATTTTTCATTTTAAACCTTTTTCTGAAAAATGCCAAAAGTATAAATATTAGTTTTTAGCAAACCCTACACATTTTTGCCTTGGATTTCACACCCCCTCAACTAAATCTTGCTCCAGACCCCTTCTCCCCTCTCATTCCACGCCATCTACATTAAAGATTGGGATTTTGCTTGAGATTCAAGCATTTCTTCGTATCTTTTTCCATATCTTTTCATTTCTTTTCCTCCCTGTTGGATATTCACTGTGTTTGTTGTGTTTTGCAGGTGTAGCAGAGGTTGAAGACACTTTTGCTTGCGTGGAAGTGCGAGAGACTCCAACAAGAAGGATCGGCTCTACCTCCATCCGATCTTCTACGCCACCCGATCGAGAATCGGCTCATTTTCCAGCCTCGGTGGACTTCAAACGTAGTACAGCTGCAAAGAAGAGTTTCATGGTGATATTCCAGCATCAATGAAGATGATGAGGCGTATTTCCAATGGTTAAATCCACTCTTTCCATCACCACATTCGTCAGATCGCCCTGGAGGTTGGTCTTACTCTTTCCCCATTCTTTTAAATAGATTCGAGTCTACCCAAAGTCTTTTCTTCTACCTTCAGCCATCTTCTATTTTCTTATTATTTGACAGCAAACCACTGTTGTGGGTCTGTATTTTCTGTTTTTTCAAATTGTTTTTGAGTCTAGATTAGGTGGAAACTTGAGTTTCCACATTGTTTTAGATGAATAGTGAAAATCGGCTAGACCCCTTTTAGCTGATTCTATCATTTTATATTTTCTGTGTTCTAAAACTTTCTTAGCAGTAAAGAGTGTTTAAAATTTTTAATTTAGAGTTAGTGTGTCATTGAATCCTGGTTGCAAAGTTATTTTATTCAACAAAACCCTAAAATCGGCTAGATCTACTCTAACCGATTTGGGGTGTTTTCATGTTCTGATTTTTTTGGTAGTATATCGTGTCATTTAAGTAGTGTTTTCAGTCATTTAATGTTTAATTTAGTCTAATTTGATGTTGAGTTTTGTTGGTGTCTCATATTAGTGTCAAATAGCTTAAATTGTTTAGTGTGTTTAGTTCTATTTAGTGCTTTTTGAGATTTTAGATTAGATTAGTTTTTTAATTTTATTTTTGATTCAATTCAGTAGTCGTGCATTGTTTCATTTGTATTTAGTGGATATTAGGTTGAGTGTGTTTGTAGTGTTTTAGAAATTGTGTTCAAAAGAAAAAGAAATAAAAAAATTAGTTTTCTTAGCTTAGGCAAAATTTGATTTTGGCGTTTTAGAGAGTCTTCTTCTTCAAGTGGATGTCTGCCATTAGAGCTCCAGCAGAGCTTTAGGCTTCAATTGGTAAGTTGGATAGGTTAGATAAGGTGTCTACATTCGTTGAATGGTGTTTTGCTATATTAGACGTTTTAGGGAGTTGTTTAGGTAAGTGTGGAATTGATAGTTGTCTCATTTAGTCTTTCTAAAGTCATGTTTTCCATGTCATGTTTACTTCTTGAATTAATTTATTTAGTAGTTAGTGCTAATATAGGTTGCTCATTTAGGTTAAGTCGAATTTTAGAAAGAAGGCATTTGAATAATTGTGGTTTGGAAAACGAGTTTTGGTAACTCTGGATTTCTCTAAATTCGTGGAAAGCATTTAAGGCAAGCATTGACTTTTATTATCCAGCCAAGATAGAGAGGATTGAAGTTTTTAATTTTTGAGAAACAAAATTTGAAGTTCAAATTACTTTCTAAAAAGGTTACCCATGGTTTTGAGAAAGACGTTAATTGCTATTTAAATTTTTTTAGAAAGTCAAAACCGTGTGGGCCTCTTGGGATGGACGGTTTCATCTTATCCAACTTCCCAAACTGATTTTTAAGGCAATTAAGGAGAAGGATTTCTTGCATTGATACTTTTGGAAACAACATTTAATTTTCAAATTCATTTCCAAACTCGTGTTTTAGGAAAGGTTTGCAAAAATAATATATTGCCTTTAATGCCAAGATAGAAACCGTGTGGAGTCCTCTAGCTGGACGATTTTGCTAGCCCAGCTTTCCATTTTAGTCTCTAATTCAATTAGAGAGAAGGGTCTTCATTCCAAATTCGTTTCCTCTCAATTAGTAACTCCCTCCTTCTAACTTTCTATAGTAACCAAGATTAGCTTTAGTCTTAACCTTTTTAGTTAAGTTTGAATTAACCTTAGGTTAGTAATTAAGTCATTAGTTAGGTAGGTTAATTAGATTAATTGCAGTTAGTTTAGGTGTGTCCTTAATTAGATTAATTTTTATTTTTATTAATTTTCGGTTGTGACCAAATAGTGTTTAAGTTTTAGGCGTCTATTTTAAGTAATTGTCTAATTGAGTCAACCTAGTTGGTCCATAGGGTGACGTGAGTCAGAGTCAAAGTCAAAGTCAACCTTCAACCGTACCCCTTATGAACCCTAGTTCCCTCCTAATCCTCTCTAGTCCTCACTCTAGTTAACTTACGTAGTAATTTCTTTAGTAGTTATTTTGTTCTTGCTAACGATTAACTTAGAGTTGAATTCAATTTCGTGTGTTAGTTAAGTGTTTCATTCATATTGAAGTTAGTTAGAGTAGTTAGTTTAATAACATAGAGTCGTTAATTAGTTATACATATTGCTTCCTACTGTGTTGATCGTATTCTATGTTAGGTTCAATTCCGAATTTACTTGTTTGATTTATAGTTTAGAGTAAGTAATTTAGTGGTTCTATTTTCTGTAATTTCATAGTAGATTAGTAGTATTTAGAATTGCATCTGCATTTAAATTGTAGGCATAGTATCAAAAGTGGATTTCCAAAGTGAATAGTGCCCTATTCACTTTGGATTTTGAAAACTGATTTTTGCCCTGTCTTGCACTCGTCATTTTATGTGCAATTTTCTTGAGTTTTCTGAAAACTTTTCTCTATTCTCTTCATTGGCGTGTTAAATGTCTGCAGACCAAAATTCATCTCATTTTGAGTTGATTTGGTTGGGTTTTAAGCGTTTTGTGAAAACAGCTTTTTCGGGTTTCGCAATTTCGGGTCCTGTGATTTCCAAAATTATCCTAATTTTGAAACGCTTATATCTGAAGTTCCAGAAAGAATTTTTCAAATCCGTAAAAACTGACAGATTCTTTAATCTGTTGGTTACAGAACAGAAGAACTTTTGGGAATTTTGAACTTCGTTTGCTTATTCAAATCATCGATTTTCGAAAAGCTGTCAGAAGTCACTTTTGCACTAGTTAGGGTTAAAATAGTCATTTCAGTGTTTTAGTGATTTTCGTGAGTTTTCTGCATTTTTCTGCATTTTAGCTAGTGCATCTGTATTAACCATGTAGTTAGGGATAGATTAGATATTTCGTAAAGTGATTTTAATATTTTATTTGATTTTTAGTGTTAATTAGAATTCCATTTAGTTAATTTCTGTAGAATTAGGTTTAGTTTAATTTTTGAATTTAATTGTTATAATTGTGTACTAACTTTTTAATTTCTTTGTTTTAGGTTGAAAAGCTACTAAAGAGTACAGGGTTAATCTTGTCCAGCGTGAAAAAGTAACATTTGGGTGAAAGGACAAAATTACCCTTGGCAAGCAGAAGAAGAATTAAAGTTGCTTTTCTAGTTAATTTTAGTTTTCATTTTGTAGTTTTATTAGAATTGTAATTGTTGACTTAGATTCATAATTGTTTATTAATAAATTGAAATTTTTGGAATTAATTGGAATATTTCCCGTTCCATGTGGATTCGACCCGTACTTGCCACTTCTGCGGAAAGTCGGTTTATTTACTTTTGGTTGACGAATTTCTCAGTGTTTTTATTGAAAATATTGGTTTAAAAATATCGTTTGCAAAAACACAAGCAAAATTTGGCGCCGTTGCCGGGGAACGGCGAATATATTCTTTTATTTCTTAGATTTCAATTTATTAATTTGTGTTAGTTTAGTTAGCTGTTATTATTTTACTAGTTAGTAGGATTAGTAAGTAAATATAGGTTTAACATAGTTACTGAATATAGGATTCACGTACTGTTTTTCTAGGATTCACTGAATATTCATTCTACAAGGAGCGATCAGACAGGTGAGTTTTAGAGAACATAGTTTGTGATTTCCTGTATTTTATTTCAGTAATTTAGATTAGTTTTGCTTTGTTATTTCATTTACTTAGTTAGTTAGTTCTGACATAGTTAACTGAATATTATTAGTTGTTCTTTATTTTTGTTAATTGCATTTTAGTATTTAACTTAGTTTAGATTTAGATTTAGGTCGATCGCCTACATTTGGTCTTAGTATTAGTGTATGCAGGGGCGAAGAGCTTTGGGAACTCCATTACATCTATTTATTGACAACCCAGAGAGAATTTTACATTCTCCTCGAAGTTCGATAACAGTGGGCGATATGGATCCTCCAGTTCCTCCACGTGCTCTAAGGGAGTACTTTACTCCAGTGTTGTGAGAGGTGTACGCCTCAGTACCTGAAGCGTACGCCTCAGTACCTGAAGCGTACGCCTCAGAGGTGAGGCGCACGCTCAAGGTACTGAGGCGTGCTGTGATGCGCAAATTTCCCCTCATCAACCTCCAAAATCCCCTCCTTCATCCCCAAGTCTTCCTCCTTCGCCCGATTCGCCGGCTGTGCTAACCCCAAGTGCCGGTGGATCCACCGCCACGTGCTGGCCAACTGTTCCTCCGCCGCTCCCTGCCTCCCCTCCCACCGCTTCACTTTCATACCAGTTGTGAGAGGCGTACGCCTCAGTACCTGAGGCGTACGCCTCAGAGGTGAAGCACAGGCTCAACGCCTGGCTTCGCCTCATCGCATTTAACAACCTTGCTTTACTCCCACAGACTATGTTCAGGCATCCTGCATTCGGAGACCCGATGTAGGAGTGCCTCATTATGAGATTAAGGTCAGCATTATTCAGATGCTTCCATCTTTCTATGGCCTTAGTCATGAAGATCTCTACAGACATTTAGACGAATTTCTCGAAATTTGTTCTACAGTCAAGATACAGAATTTCGATGATGCATTGAGATTGACTCTGTTCCCATTTTCATTGAAGGACAAAGATAAGTATTGGCTAAAGTTCTTAGATTCAGTAGAGATAGGGTCGTGGGATCAGTTACAGCAGGAGTTCCTTAGGAAATACTTTCCCATCGGTAGGACGAACCAGTATAGACGAGCCATTACTAACTTCTCAGAGCTAGATGGTGAGCAATTTCATGAGATCTGGGAGAGAATGAAGGATCTCCTTAGGAAGTGTCTCCATCATCAGGTGCCGAGATGGCAGCTGGTGCAGAGCTTTTATGATGGATTATCTGACAGGAATAGTCAGATGATTGATTCTTCATGCAGAGAGACCTTCATGTTGAAGAGCAAAGATGAAGCATGGAGACTGTTCGATACTTTAGCAGAAAATTCTTTCCATCATGCTTCTAGTTCGCATTCTGATAGGTCCACACCTAGTATTCAGAAGAAGGGTGGTGTCCTCAAGATTGGTCCATCTACTGCATTACAGTGCAAGGTGGCGTAGAAAAGTCAAGTTGAACATTTTCAATGTCGCGATGGGTCCAGCGGGAGATATGGACTGCTTCCAGGTAGATATTGCACAAGATTTAGTGGAAGAACAACCAGAAGTGTACATGACAGAGGATTCCTTAGATTTGTATCATATAGAGAAGAATAGTTGTATAGTTAGTGTAGATGTGTCTGGTGAATCGTCAGAAGTACCTCCTTTGAGAGCTGGCATTGAGTCACTCCCACCACTTACGGAGACCCCCGCCAAATCATTGATAGAGTCGCCTCTGAAACTTGAGCTGAAACCCTTGCCGGATTCACTGAAGTATGCATATCTCGAAGTTGGTGAGACTCTGCCTATGATCATCTCGTCACTGCTCACTGAGGAGCAGGAGCATAGATTGCTTGATATTTTACGAGAGCATAAGGCAGTGATTGGCTGGGGAGTGGCTGATTTGAAGGGGATTGATCCTTCATTCTGAATGCACAGGATTCATTGTGATGAAGAAGTCAAGCCAGTGTGAGACATGCAGAGAATATTAAATCTCAATATAAAAGAAGTGGGGAAGAATGAGGTAGTGAAGTGGTTGGATGCCGGGATTATTTACCCCATTTCTGATAGCCAGTGGGTCAGTCCGATTCAGGTTGTGCCGAATAAATCTGGACTCACTATAGTAGAGAATGAGAAAGGGGAAAGGATTCCGATGAGGACCACCACAGGGTGGCGAGTCTGCATTAATTATAGGAAGCTGAATGTGGCAACTCGGAAAGATCACTTCCCGTTGCCATTCATTGACTAGATTTTAGAGAGACTCGCAGGACAGAGCTACTATTGTTTCTTAGATGGATATTCAGGATACAATCAAGTAGTTGCCCATCCTAACGATCAGGAGAAGACGACATTTACTATCCTTATGGCACCTTCGCATTTAGACATATGTCATTCTGGCTCTACAATGCCCCTGCAACTTTTCAGAGGTGCATGTTAGCTATCTTCTCTGACATGGTGGATGATGTCATGGAAGTTTTCATGGACGATTTTTTAGTGTACGGCTCTTCATTTGAGGATTGCCTCCAGAAAGTTACTCGAGTACTGAGTAGGTGTACGAAGACAAATCTGGTTCTGAGTTGGGAAAAGAGCCACTTTATGGTCCAGGAGGGGATTGTGTTGGGACACATTGTGTCCAGGAGAGGTATTGAGGTTGATAGAGCGAAGGTGGAATCCATTTCTCGATTGACCCCACCTACCACTGTGAGGCAGATAAGGTCATTTTTAGGGCATGCCAGATTTTATAGGCAGTTCATTAAAGATTTCAGCAAAATCTCTCGATCGCTTTGTTCATTATTGGAGAAGGATCAGCCCTTTGATTTCAGTGATGATTGCATGAAGTCCTTTGAGATACTCAAAGAGGCCTTGATTACTGCGCCCATTTTGAGACCTCCGAATTGGATGCTTCCATTTGAGATTAGATCCAATCCAATTTTGGTATTGTTATCATTGCAAAATTTTACTCTTGCAAGTCAAACTGACCTTTGAAAATAACTTGCATCCATTTTAAAATGTGTGAAAATTGAGAGATTGGGACTCGCCTGTCGGTACGAGGTTCAACCGTTTCTGATGCCATAACTAGGGGTAATTGAACCAAGGATCAATCTTACACTTTGCTTTACTCAACTGTCTAAATCATTGTTCTATTCCTAAATGCACAAAGAATCAGTCATGTACTATGAACTTTGGAAAATTTTGACAGAAAACATGATGTATGCTTGAAATATTTTTGGAAATTCTTGGAAAAGGAGATGATTGAAAAATCGTGTATCAGGATTGGGAAAGCACTTTTAAAGAAAAGGAAACTTGGAAAATCATGAATTTGGACTTACAAAATATTTGGAAAAGAGAAAAACCTTGAAAATTGATTTTGAGGAAAAATCGAATAACTTTGAGAAAATTGATTTTTCTGAAATTGATTTGTGAAATAGATCAAAAAGGATGGGTGTGTGGCCCTATGAACTATTTTCATGATGCAGTCTAAACCTAGATGGTGCATGAATGCAATCTGTGAAAATATTTTCTGAAAAAATTAAGAAAATCATTTATAAAAGGGACTTTGTGCCTTATAGAATTTAGATGAAATAAATTTGCTATATATCCTTGACTATGGCCATGAATACATATTGAATATATCTCATTTGATTCTTAAAAGAAAAATACTTGGAAAAACTTTGAAAATATGCAATGTTTTCTAACGATTGCCTAAGAGTGTAGGTTGTTTGTAACTTGAAAGATGATAAATCTGAGTTTCATTCATATTCTAACTATGGACATAAATACAAATTCTACTGAGTTTATTAACTCTTTAGGAGCAGATGCATGTGTCATTCGTGTTGACCATTATAAATTTGAAATATATGTATGAATGATCAAACATAACAGTTATATCAAAATCAAACTATATGCAAATGCATCCTAAGCTAAGCAGAAAAAAAATTTCTTATTCCAATATTATAATTTACATCAATAATAAACTAAAGAAAAGAAAAGAAAATAAAAGAAAAATATACCCTTGAGTTTTCTTACAAAATTAGCAAACTTGTTAGTAGAAATATGTCAGTTTTTCGAGATTTATCCAACAATATCTGGAAATTGAGAAATTTATCTAGATATAAGTTTTTTTCATGCTTCCATAAAATAAAACTCATTAAATAACATAATGGATTATGCATAACTGAACAAATGATAAAATAACTAAATTGGAAATTTGAAATTTGGAGAAAAATAACTGAAATGCCCTTGAAAATGGATGTTATTTGCAAAACAGGGTTAAAAATATGGTTTTTCAGAAAAGATTCTCATAATATGCTTAATCCGAGGATCAAACGGATTCAAAATGATGCCAAATCGAGTAAAGGGTACCCTAACATGATTATGAAGATGATAAAACTCAAAAATCATGAAAATAATGGGTGAAATAATGAAATATGCAAAAAAAATAAAATTTGCTCGTGTTTCAGTTGAATCGAAACTCCGCGGGCATCCTGTTTTTATGATATGACTAAATAACACATCAAATGAATTTCAAAAATCATAAAAATTGACATGAACACTTCTAATAACCTTAAAAATAAGATGTAATCAAAAAATAAATTTTTGGGATTATTTTGAATATAAATATCAAATAAAAAGGAGGAAAATATGCTATTTTACCTACAATTTTGTACCTATTATGGTGTCAAACCAGAATCGGATAAAAATAGCAGTAAAAACTTATGAAATTTGACATGGAGAAACTAGATGAATTAATGAAAATAACCCTTTTTACAAATCTGAAATACGATCTTTGGTTAGAGAGATACAACTCCGACAATACGTATCTGATTCTAGCCTATGCGTAACGGTGCAATAAAGACAGACCCCAGTTTTGGTTTAAAGAAAGGTAGCAAAACAAAATAAAAAATTATGAAAATTTCACAGGCGACAGTAGACATTAGATGAAGACACAACTTTTTATGAATTGGGAAAAAAATATCTGGTTAAGTAGATATGACTCCTACAAGTTGACCTTGCCTATGAACTACAACTTAAGGTTCAAGAAACACAGACTCTGGTCTCGGGATTTAAGAAAATAGAAAATAATGGTGAAAATTTATAAAAATCACACCATGAAAAATAGACACACAGACGGAAGCAACCCTTTTTACGGATTGGAGAGATCATCTTCGGTTATGGAGAACTCACTCCGACAAGACCTACCAAGATTTGAACCGGCCTGGCAATTCAAGAAACAAAGGGTTTGATTTGGGGCTGAAGAAAAATATAAATCGACCGTAGAAATTTATGAAATTTTTACAATATAAACTAGTCACTGACAAACATGACACTTTTTATGAATTTGAAAAATGATCTCCGATGAGGGAGATATGACCTTGGCAAAATGCTCCTGGATTTACCCAGCATTTAAACGATGCAAGAAATAGGTTCCATTTATAGATTTTCAAAACTCTTAATTAAAGAGTTAAATTTGTTTTAAAGAGTTTCAAAAAAATCAAAACAAAAGGGGCGATTTTCTTTGGAGAGTTTCAACCTATCAAAATTCTAACTAATTAATCTTAATTGACTTCTAAATGACTTTTGAAAATTCTCAAATGTGGTGCCACCTAATGTGGGCCCATATTTGGTTTTTAAAACCCTAACTAAAAGTTTAAAAACAAAGTTAAAATGCTAAAAGCAAAAATGGAGTTTTAAAATCAATTAGATTTTAACTTTTCAAACTTCTAACTTAAGTAAAACACTAACTAAACCTATACTGACCTAAACACCTTCAAATGTGGGCCCCATTTGATTTTCAAGAACGATTTTAAAATGGTGAAAATAAAGGGGTTAAAAACAAGATTTTTCAAAAAGCTTTAAAAAGACATCTACATTTATGATTTTTTTTTTAAATAAGAAAAACATGGAAATGAAATGAAATTGAATAAACGTGAAAAAATTAGGGTTTGGTACCCCTATAGGGTAGGCTCCACTTGAAGAAAATTGGTAAAATTTGGAAATTGATTTAAAAAGCAAATTCAAAATGAATCCAGATCATTTTTCTAAGGAAAATACTTTGAAATAAACGAATAAAAAGCTCTCGGGGTTGGCCAAATGGCAAATGACAATTTAAAACCCGGGTTTTTGAAATTAATTTCGAAAGAAAGGTTTTAAAATCGAGTCTGGATTTGATATTTTGAAAACAAGTGTTGAATCTCAAAAATGATATGCAATGACATGAAATACGATAAAATGACATGAAATGATATGAAATGATTACAAAATGCAAACCATAGATGAGGGATTTGAAGTCCCAGACCCTTGACAGAGACAAGGAATTGCAAATTCATGTTCGATGATATAAATTGGATATTGAATATCCGATCTGATACTGGATCTGATCCGAATGTGAATTAGATCTTGGATATAGCTTAAAATTTTAGAAAGACAATTGATTCGAGCCCAAACTGGCAACTATACCAGCTTGAAAAATGATAAAATAATGTTTTGAGTAGAAATGATCTGAGAAATGATTTTGCCCCTGCAGGGAAAAGAGTGACACTGAAAAATAAGGTTTAACTGGTTTAAACTGAATTGAACCAAATTCTAGGGTTTCTAAACTCAGGTAAACTAAAAAGACATTAATTCAACTAAACTCCTAGGCTGGATGATCGAGAAATGACATCATTCTTAGTGAAATGATGAGAAATGAACATTGGAGTGAAGTGGGTAACAAGAATGTACTGGGTTTGAGCTGGAATGAAGGTCAGTTATACTGAGATGAACTAAATCTAGAGCTCAAACACTAGCTGGGTTGACGGGACTTAGCTTAATTTCAGCTGAAATGCACTCCAAGACTGTGGAAAATGGATTTGAACTGGAACTGGACTACTTGAACTCTTGGTGAGCTCAAGTTAGACTCATGGAAATAGGGTTGACTGGAATTAACTGACTCGAGAACAATTGACTTGAATTCAAGGTAGAAATGAGCTCATTTCTCAAGAAATGGATCAATTTTAGCTGAAATAAACAGAAATAAATAGTATTCGCTCATCATGAGCTCAGGGGAGCTAGAAATGATAGACATTCCAACTATTCTGAACTTAAAAATGAGCTTGGTTGACTCTAACTGGTAGATATCTAAGATAGCATAGGGGTAAAATGGTAATTTTACTAACAAAAAGGGGCAAAATGACACCTAAACTAGGACAAACCTAGGGGTAGACTCCTACACTAGTCTACAGGGTTGGCATCTGCGAGAGGAGGGGTGCCCGAGAATGGACCTTGAAAATTTGGGGTGTTTACAGGTACCAATATCAAAATTGAGTTCATCTCCAAGGCCCAAATGGTGGATCGTAGGAGCAAGGGCCTTTGTTATAATTATGGCAAGAAGTGGATCCCGAAAATGTAAGACCCTAAAAATGTTCTTGGTCACAAAAGATGAGGAGGAAAGTGAATAAGAGCCAGGTGATTCGATGGATGAGATTGAACAAGGTCATGGTATCTCTTATCATGCCTTGGTTGAAGTCTTCGTCACAAACTCTATGTGTGTTCGTGATCATTGGCACAAGGAGAATGTCGAGGTGTTGATCAACACAGGATCAACGCATAACTTCATGTAGGAAGATCTTTTGCAAACCATGGGCTATCTGATCAAAGACTGATCATGGTTTGATGTCATGGTGGGAGACGAAAGCCACCTCAAATGCTCATATGTGTGCCCAGAAGTTGAGTTGGATATCCAAGAATCCAAGTTCATGGTGGACCTATATGTGCTGGCCATGAAAGGTGAGATTTTAGCAAAATAAAAATGAGCTTTGACCAAGTTGAGGAAAGGCTTTGCCTCAAAGGCCACAAACCCAAGAGAGCTTATGAAGTAGGCTTCAAGGAAGCCCATAAGTTCTTTAGAACAACTCAAGAAGCTCTACTTTGCACAATTAGAGTGAAAGACCTATAAAAGGTCGATAGGTTTGAGGAAGTGAGGCCCAAAATGCAAGAGATACTTGATCAATTCAAGTCACTGTTCGCCGAGGCCACCGGCTTACCACCCCAAAGGTCCCAAGACCATCACATCACTCTCAACATAGGTGTTGGGCCTGTGAGTGTTCATCCTTACCAATATTCACATTCTCAAAAGGATGAAATTGAGATACTTATTCAGGAGATGCTCGATAGCAGAGTGATCTATCCTACTCATCACTGGTTCTCTTGGTGCAGAAGAAGGACAACACTTGGCGATTTTGTATAGAGTACAGAGCCTTGAACGTCATGACCTTAAAAGACAAGCATCACATACCCATCATCGACGAGTTATTGGATGAGTTAAAAGGGGCCCAAGTCTTCACTAAGATAGATCTCTAGTCTGATTATCACTGAATCAGGATGGCAGATGAAGACACTATGAAAATGACATTTTGAACTCATGATGAACAACTTGAGTTCCTTATAATGTCATTCAGGATGACCAATGCCCCCACCATATTCTAGTGGGTCATGAATGACGTGTTCCAACCCATGCACTGCAAATATGTCATTGTATTTTTCGATGACATACTCATCTATCGTAAGATGTAGAAAGAGCCTACCTTGGCCACATTGTCAACAAGCAAGGTGTGAGTGCAGACCCTAAAAAGATAGAAGCAATGCTATCATGGCCTAAATCAACATCCCTCAAGACTTTAAGAGGCTTCCTTGGACTCATTGGTTACTATAAGAGGTTCATAAGGAACTACATAATTATTGCGGCCCCCTTGACCACCATGTGGAAGAAGAATGCATTCTCATGAACCAAGAAATCTGAGCTTGCTTTCGAGCAACTCAAGCAAGCTATGTGTGAGGCACCCATGTTATATCTACCAAATTTCTCCAAAGAATTTATTGTCAAAATTGATGCTTGTAACAGTGAAACCAAGGCAGTATTAATGCAAGAAAGCTATCCTTTAGCCTTCATAAGCAAGAGTCTTTACAACTATATTAAGGTTCTCTCCACTTACGAGAAGGAAATTCTCTCAATCATGTTAGCACTCGAAAAGTGGAGACTATATCTCCTAGGAAGGAACTTCATGGTCTGAATCTATCACAAAAGCCTCAAATATCTCATGGAACAATGAACCACAACCTCAATCCAACAAAAATAGATGACCAAGATGATGGGGTATGACTTTGAGATGCGGACAAGAGAATCGTGTCACTGATGCTTTATCTCGGTGAATGAAGAAAACAAGGTTAAAAGCCATCATGGTTGCCTAAGGAATTGTGGTTGTATAAGAACTCAACTAGAAAGATCTCTTGCCTAATGGACTAGGCAATGTCTAAGGGGTAGGAGATAATACTGATCCAATTGAATTTGAATCTGCATTGGCAAGGATCGGTTTAGACCCTTAAGAATCTAGACCTACATTGGCAAAGATTAGAACAAGCCTTGAAGTTCTCGAATCCATAGTGGTATTGGATGGAGCAGATAAAAAAGAACCTAGCCCCATCTTAGGGAGATCCAAATACAAAGAAGGCTTGGAAGGGCCAGCTGGCCCTAGTGGGGCCCACATGAAGGCCGACCTCCCCTTGGGAGGTGCCTAGATGGAAGTGTGGTGGAGTAAAAAGAGGGCTAATATTTGGTGTCCCTATTTTTGGTAGAGTCAACAAGGTAATAACTAGGTGTGAGAAGGCCTTATCTATTCTTAGGAGAAGGCTTTGGGAGGTGTTACCTACGTTTTATCTAGTTTTAGAATGTAGTCAAATATTCTTTTTCATGTTTTAGATTTCTTTTATAAACATGCTTGTAACTTATTTAAGGTTATAAATATCCGTCTATATTATATAAACCCCTTTGTTTTGTGCTTAGAGATATCAAGAAATAGAATTGATGTGTGTAGTAAAATATTCTTCTTCTTATTTTAAATTTCTTTTATGAACAAGCTTGTAACTTATTTAGAGTTATAAATATGCCTCTACATTATATAAACCCCTTTGTTTTGTGCTTAGAGATATCAATAAATAGAATTGAACTTTTGACTCTCTCCTTTCTCTCAAAATTGTCTCTCTCTTCTCTATCTAGTTCATGGCCCCTCTAAGGGATCTCTCAGTCTCTCTCTCACTTGGTCCCTATGCCCTCTCTTACGTTGATCTTTCTCTGCAACCCCATCACATCAAACACAGACCCTCCATGGTCTAGTCCTTGGTACTTGGCCCAAGCCAAGTGTGGAAGGTGGATTCGAGTTCAGTTGTGGTTGAATCATTGTTGCATAATCCTGCATCCAAACGACCCTCTGCACCTTCACACCTATATCAAACCTTCCTAATAACCCTCGCTAAGTCCTAGTAAGTCAAACCTACCTTAGCCTTAGCCCAAACCCACATTTGCAACCCTTAGAATCAAACTGGTTAAAAAAACACAACATATTCTACAGGTTGTGAACTGCAGAATTTGACCCAACTTTCCTAAGTCAAATCCCCCTAACCTGACCTGATCTAACCCTCAATTTTTAAACATAAATACTCCCACGTGTCCCCCAAGCTACCTCCAAAAATCAGCTTCAGACCATATTCTAGTAGAGAGAACCGTGATTATTATTGAACCTTGCCAAACCTAAAACTCAGTCCAGACCCATTTTGAACCTAATATCGTGCAGCTTGTTCCCAAGCTCATAACTCTTGAACCCCATAGACTTAGGTTCTAAGATTTTAATAGAACCTTCTCCCATATGTCTAAAAGCTTATCCTAAAAAATTAGTCATTTTTGTTAAGCCATTTGGGAGAAATATCTTTTTCTAAAACCTGCTAGAACCAAACAGAACAAGTCCTAAACTTGACCCTATTTAACCCATCCGACCTAGGTTCAAACCCAAATTTTTGTGGTCTCACTAGGAATGTAACATTGAGTCTGCATATTAGAGGAGGAATTAATGAATATTAAATAGTAGATTAGAAGTGTCAAGGGTGAAAGAAGACCTTATAAGATTCAAGACTTTATCCTTGGTGGAAGAAATGAACCAATGAGTATTGTCCTACCAAAATTTGTTAAATTCAATGGGGTAGGGAACCCTGAGACCCATGTGTGGATCCTCAAAATTTTTAAACCAAAAGAGGGTTATTCGAAAAAGAAGTTTGAATTTTGAAAATGGATTCAAATTTGAGACAAGAGTTTTGTGGGGTTTGCTCTTTAAGTTGTGCACCTTTATGACTCCATCGAGTAGGGATCAACCCCAGCAAGGACTCAAAATTTTCAACAGCTGAGCTTTAGCTCACAACTGGTCATACCTCAAATGCAATTCTTAAAAAAAGCAAGCTTGATGGTGTGAGCCATCATCAAGTCTTGAAAAGAATAAAAAAAGACATATATGCTAACATTATGAAAACAAAAGAACAAACAAATGAACGTGTAAACCAAACATTTATGTCACTTGTCATCCAAGTATCTTTTTAAAATTCATACTCTTTCGACACATTTTTGTCTTTCCTCACTAACCTTTACAATTGCTTTCTTGCTTGGGGTTGGGGATGGGGATATGAACGACTTTTTGCTGCGATATTTCTTGTATGGTTTATAACTATCCATCGTGAACTACCTAAGATATATATAGAACACATAAGACATCATTAAATAAAGAAACAACAAACTACCTTAGCTCCATTACACCAACACAGAAACACCAAAAATTAAATAAAGGATAAGCAAAAATACATAAATCATTTACAATACAAACATAGTAAACCATAAACTGTAAATCATATAAAAAATATTAAATAAAACACAGGACAAGCAAACAACCACATATAAATATGCACTCATTTCTACAAAAAAAGAAAAAAGTTTGGAATGAAAATTAAACAATAATATATATATATATATATATATATATATATATATATATATATATATATATATATATATATATATATATATATATATATATATATATATTGTTGGTATGAAACTCACCTTTCAACATAATTGAGGTTGTAACTTCATCAGAATGCAACGATGAAGTGCTGGTGATGAATCGCCAAAAATAGTGGATAAAAAATTTGCAATTTTTTTGTGGAAATCAAACACATTGGGGACTACAAAGAAACCCTAAAAAATGCGAAAATAGCATTAAGGTGAAAATAATCGCTTTTTATTACACAAAAAATCGTAAACATGAACACATTATGCACATACTAGATATGTGATTTTGCTAATGTATTTGTTACTATCATAAGGAGGTTAACAAAACTTGTTTTTGTGCGTTTCGTGAGGACCACAAAAAAATAAGTGTGAACATACATTTAAGTGAGAGTTAAAGAGAGAAAAAAGAAAATTTGCACAGTTTTTTGCAATTTTGATATAAAATATGTGATTTTTCTAAGGTATTTGTGATTTTACGATTAACAGAGAAGACCACATAAATAACATAATTTTTTGCGTGATTCATTAGGTCCGTAAAATAAAACATGCAAACCTTGTTTCGATGAGCAGAGTGATATATCGCGCGAACTTCATGAGTTTCACACATGCGAAGGGTAAAAAAGTCCTAACGAAGTTGGCTATTTGTTGTTTTGGTCATTGGACATTTGTTAGCAAATTATGAGATTTTTTGAAAAACATGTCATTTTTTCATACAGTACGATCATTTTTTCTAAGATAAAACTATTGTGTTTTTAAAACAAATTGCCTTGATCACGGGTTGGATCCTAAGGGGACCTCAAATTAGGTTTGAATTTGGATATGAATACCCAAACCAAGTCTAGATTCACATAACAAATGTGTACCAAATGAGATTATTGAGTGTCCAATTTCACACACAAGCACGCATATATATAGATAGAGAGAGAGTACATGCCATCATACGCGAGTCATGGTGTGCTCGTAAGATGAGCGCCTTTCCAACCTCCACACCAAATGCCCACAGCTACAAATCAGATAGAGGTATTAAAGCAAGTAACCTATTCAACCATGTATCATCTCCACAGCCCCATGAACGAGTATCCACCATTCCTAAAGATATGAAAAACACTATTTTCTGTTTTTAACCTTTTCCCAAATGTGTTGGCCTAAAAGCCGCTTCTTACTATTGTTAAATTGTTAATGCTACTATAATAAACAATAACAATAACGCCCACAAGGGCTGCATACACTTGACTAGGTTGATCAGCTTAAGGTACTAAGGCTCAAGGACATCATGAGTTTGATACATGAGGTGTGCATTCTTTGTTGAAGCCGCAAACTCCTTGGCGGGTGAGTGAGGTGGCCAATAGGTTTTAACTGCTCGGAGGGAGATTTAGGGCAGAGCATCATTCACTCCCAAGCACCACCACCTGAGATTTATTCATATAATATGAATGACATATCCAAAAATCAACCATTAACTCAAAATCAATGATTTATTAGAATTTCTGTAAAATCCACTGTCAAGAATCGCTTTGCATGCTGGACAAAAATTTTGTCTTGGGTTGTAGCAGCCATAACCCTCACTTTTGTACCATCAATAAGGCCCAATATTTTTCTTAGATACCTACCAAATGCCTAAAAGGTCTCCATGAAAGGGTTTGGCCATTGGCGATCCGATTTGAGAGGTATAATTATTTTACTACGATGGACCGATTAAAAAATCAAGAAAGCATGGAAAATATAACATAAATCATGAGAAAAATAAGAAAATTCTTAATCATGCATCAACCTATGGACATTATCAAAACATCATCTACAGTCACAAAGAGATGGCATATGATCATTATACACGCCTTAGAATCAAAACTATCAAAATAAATCATGCTTTTGCACAAAATAACTAGTTGAAGATGCTAGCATTCGAAAACACCATGAAATGCATAAAATAAATTTGCAGAGACATGATTCATAATGTAAACAATATGGCTGCAGCTTCGTCTGTTACTATTGTCAAGGAGAGAGAGATTAGGTAAACATGGTTCATTTATCAGAGAAGACATTTTAGTCAAGCAGTTTCAATGTAAATTCTTATTCTTTTAGTCTTTAATTTTTGGTGTATGCGAAACAATAATTTTTCAAGCTCTTGAAAAAGCCTCTTTATAGACCACTATCACATGATTTAAAGACAATTTCATTATCAAAAAAATTATGATGATCATGTCCAAAAATATTCACCAACATGTGCAACGAATCAAATTTGACTTGCAATTAGGTGTTCAAGGCCCAAGCCCAACGATGGATATAGTGACAGTTTTAGGCAATTAAAGCACTCTTTTGTACTGATAGTATATATGCAACTAGCTACAGATGGAAAATTAGACAAACTGCTCATGTCTCGGCTTATGTTCAGCTCGTAAAGACTTTGTTTGAACTCGTGACATGGGCTCACGGTCAACTATGAACAACAGGTGTGTGGCTCAAATCAGCTTGTTAAAAGTAACAAATATGTTTTACATATATTTACGGAAAATGACCGTACTATATGGAGAAAATTATGTGTTTCTTAAAATGCCCCATAATTTACCAAATTTGTTGAATGTATAATATTGTAGGTTCTCAAAATTTTATTGTCGCTTTTACCCCTCACAGGTGCAAATTTTTTATTTTCAAACATCATGACACTAAAATAATACACCCATGAAACTCATCAACAAAATCACATTTAAGGTTATGAAATTCCAAAATAGAATGTGAAAATCCAAACAATTTGTAAAACTCGTTCTTATAAAAACCTACGAAAATCATAAAACTTATGAAAGCCTGATAATTGCAAAATTATTGACGAGTATCGCATGAAGTATTGCGAAATTTTAAAATATTTGTGAAAGTTTGATATTGTGAAATCTCTTATTCTAAGCGCACTCGTATTGCGAAATTACTTTTTCTTGCAAAATTTCATCTCATATAAATGTGCATTTAGTTTCTTTTCTTTTTCTCATTTGTATCTGAAAAGTGTGGTAACCCCAATCTTCTGCCTCTAGAACCTCAACCCTTCTGGCCATTCTCATGGAAGTTGTTTGTTCCACCTCGTACAAGGTTGTGGTATCCTTCTCTTCCACTTTTCCTGTTGGCTATTAAGGTGAGTTTCATACAATATACCTATTGTTTTATTATTTTTTTTCATTATCTTTATAATGTATTTGCTTTATTATATATGTTTTGTTGTTGTAGATGTTACCTCTATGTAAACATGCAATATTTGTCACCGGATTTACCGTTTAGGATTTACGATCTTCAAAGATTTTTTTCATGTAATATCTATTGTTTTATTTTTATTTTTTTTATTACAATGTTCATGGTCTTTTTTTTTGTTTGGTTATTACTTATGTATGTTTCATTGTTTACAGTTTATGATCTTTAAGGATTTTCACATATAGTTACCTGCAAAAGTCGGCACCAATATGCATCATAGAGTTTGTCCTTAAGTAGCATGTTGCCATCATAGAGTTCATACTTTCTTGAATGCCTGCATACATGTGTGCAAGAATGATAGCTTCTCATGTGTATTGATCGATGAAAGTCAATGTTTGCAACAATTCGAAGTATGATCCATGGATTGTGTTCTCACCCGAGTTGATGAATAAGCATGCACCAAAAAAGAAAAGCAAAAATGTTCTAATGTTGTTCTACATATTCTTTATGCCCTTCCCTCCAAATGTTGACACCAGCTTCACACCAGAACTCTTTGTCTATACGGGGTCATAGTGGTTCCTCAACAATGATAACTTGAATTCAGCATTGTCTCATCCCTCATCATCCACATCTATGAGGACACAACCCAAATCCTTGAATGACTCCAGCGGCGTCCAGTCACTAGCTTTGTACGACACTTCAATATAGTAATTTGTGTCATGTCCTCCAACATAATTGTTATCTCAATGTCTCTGAAGATGAATGTATTTACAGACGAACTCCAAAACTACACAATAGAATCTATGAGACTATGATCGATGTTCCATGGGGTGATCTCCAAGAATTTTTTAAAATACATCTGATCCAGCAAATACTTATCTTTGACAAGAATTCAGTCTATTCTTTACCGAAGTATTTGGTTGTGTTTGTCATGTGTATGAGGACAGTTCCACAAGAAACAAGTTCTCGTTTTGTGATAAAATGTGCAGATTCATAGGGCATAATTGTAATGAAACAACACGTGCACAAATGAAATGCCACAAAGGGCTACAAAGGTAAACAAATACAAACACAAGGGTCACTTATGGACCAAATACAATAAGCCACTTATGGGCAAGAACACCTCACACAAAGAACCCACAAGAACACTTAAAATAAATATAACTTGTATTGAATATGCTTAGAAAAGCATTGCTTACAAAGTGGGGCAAGCAGCCCTTTATACACATGGGGGAGCTCCCAACATAGAGATGTTGGGAGCTCCCCAATGGTCATAACTGTGACTGTTGGGGAACCCAACAGCTCTATGGTTATATTGACCATAAAGCCCCTAACAAAACAGGAAATAAAGAAATACCCCTGGTTACATAAATATTTGAATATAAAACTGTGCCTAGTGGACATCGACTATTACATGAATAAAAAGACCAAAATACCCCTGGTTATAATACAAATTTACGACTAGTTATAGTTTAACACCGCCTCCCCTCAAACTTACGGTGTAATCACCGAAAGTTTGTCAAGAAAAAAATGAAAACGCGATGACAAAAGTGCCTTGGTGAAAAAATCCAACAGTTGATACTCGGAAGTGACATATGGTAAGACGATGGTTTTCTTCAAGAATTCTTTACATACATAATGGCAATTCATTCCTATATGCTTGGTCCACAAGTGTGCTTTGTGTCAAAAGAATTGATGCACGCAGGTTGATGGAGGTTGATGTGGCTACAAGTACACATATACATATTCAGTAGTTATAACATTTTCACTAATTAAAATGCAAGTACACAAACACAAATAAACACATGACTGTATATATATAAACACACAAATACTTTTTTGTTTTTGTTTTTGAATAATGACTCGAAGATGTTGTTTTAAACCTTATGTTCATGAATTAAGCTTACACACATGTAAAAACATCAAGTGGTTTCTCAATACTTACAAGCATTAAGTGCAGTTATATACAAAATAAATGTAGAAAAGTACCTATCCCTCGGCACCCAACATTGTTTGTTGTTGTGACCTCCTACTCGAAGCATGCACTCTTGCCAAAGGAGGGAGAGAAGGAACCTCATGTGCACTATGTAGTATCACATTGCTCTCCTTTGTTCGAGGACTCTTATATACCTAAAGACCCTCACTTTGCTCTATCTCTGAGCCCATAATCACATCTTTTTCCTGAGGACCCTCAATAATTTTTCTAACCCCAACCTCACTTTCCTCCATATCTGGGAGACTACTCTCCTTCAATTCAGAGACATCTTTAAGAACTGCCTCCATCTCCCCACTAATACTAAAAGTGGTCATGTCTCCATCTTGTTCAAGCTAGATATCAAGGTTGACAACAACCTCACCTTAAGCTAATGACTTAAACAGCTTCACCAATGAGTCCCCCTCCTTTGATGCTTTCGGGATGGGAGACAAATATTTGGCCGCAATATCATTAACATTTTTTGCAAATTCAGCATCACTTTTGGGACGGTCTGAAAATTTTAGCAACTCATATGTTGGAATTATATATAATGAACTGGATGCGCACAGATTTGTACACTACAAAACGTTGATGTTGTATTTTTTGTTGACAATTTCTAACAACCAGATTTTTGGTGTTAGAGAAATATCCCTCTCTATTGGAGTGGCAAGCTTATTGTATATGTCAAGATATGTGTTGTGAAACACCACGTAACCATCAAATGCTATAGGTCCTTCAGAGTCATTCTGCTTGTTATTTTTCTTCTTTGTGATGGCAGGTGTAACTTGTGTGCTTTTTCTCTTCTTTAGAGTCATCCTCATAGTAAAAAACTTAATTCTTATAATAACAACAATAAACTGGATAATATACATGCAAAAGTTAAAACAACAGTACACTGGATAATATACATGCAAAAATTGTTAACACCTATACATGCAATAATCTTTGGTGCCATCTTGTAATAAAAAATGATAACAATAGTAAATTGGATAATATACATGCAAAGATAAAAAAAATTGAGGAAACTAACATGCAATGTTCTACACACCAAAAAAATCGAAAAACAATTAATTAAACTGGATAATATACATACAAAAACAAATTGAGGGATGTAACTGACACATACAACCAATTTAAATATGTGTGTGTGTGTGTGTGTGTGTGTGTGTGTGTTTGTTTTACTGAAAAAAAAAACAACTGTAGAAAACTATTCACCAAAAAACCTAGTCGTCGGTAACCTTACCAAAAAAAACTCGGTTGAAGGACGCCAATGAAGTCGTTGCCAATGATTTTACCAGAATATTCGAAGGAGATTTGCCAAAAAACTTGCCTGAGGAAGGCCAAAATTTGAGGTTTTCCACCACCGATGAAAGCGGCTAATGAATCGCCAGCAATGAGGAATTTTTGTAAATCCGCTACCCGCCAAAATATTTGCTTGAATGTCGTTAGAAGATCACCGAAAGGATTGGGGGGCACAAGAATACTAGGTGTTGCAAATATAGGGAATCCAGATAAAAAAAAAAGATTGTGAAACGAAACATCATTTATATGGGATAAAATTTCACAAAAAAAAATAATTTCACAATACATGTGCGATTCAAATAAGAGATTTTGCAATATCGGACTTTTTCAAATACTTTAGAATTTCATAATACTTCATGTGATACTCGTTAACAATTTTGCAATTATAAAACTTTCACAAATTTTTTGATTTTCACAGGTTTTTGCCTGAAAATCATTATGAGTTTCACAAATTGTTTGGATTTTTATAACTTCAAATGTGAATTTATTGACGAGTTTCGTGGATGTATTATTTTTGCATCATGACGTGCAAAAATAGAAAATTTGCACCTACAAGGGATAAAAGAGATAAGAAACATTTAGAACCTGTGATATTGTCCACTTGGCGAATTTGGTAAATTGTGGGGCATTTTAAGAATCACATCATTTTCATCATACAATACAGTTATTTTCCATATATTTTACATCATTAAGTGTACATGGTTGAAATGCTTGGCTTATAAGTAATGAGTTTTAGAGTTCAAATTCTATTGCTTACAGCCTTCAAACTTGTGAAGGATAAGCAAACATACATAAATCATTTACAATACAAACATAGTAAACCATAAACTGTAAATCATATAAAAAATATTAAATAAAACACAGGACAAGCAAACAACCACATATAAATATGCACTCATTTCTACAAAAAAAGAAAAAAGTTTGGAATGAAATTAAACAATAATATATATATATATATATATATATATATATATATATATTGTTGGTATGAAACTCACCTTTCAACATAATTGAGGTTGTAACTTCATCAGAATGCAACGATGAAGTGCTGGTGATGAATCGCCAAAAATAGTGGATAAAAAAATTGCAATTTTTTTTGTGGAAATCAAACACATTGGGGACTACAAAGAAACCCTAAAAAATGCGAAAATAGCATTAAGGTGCAAATAATCGCTTTTTATTACACAAAAAATCGTAAACATGAACACATTATGTACATACTAGATATGTGATTTTGCTAATGTATTTGTTACTATCATAAGGAGGTTGACAAAACTTGTTTTTGTGCGTTTCGCGAGGACCACAAAAAAATATGTGTGAACATACATTTAAGTGAGAGTTAAAGAGAGAAAAAAGAAAATTTGCATAGTTTTTTGCAATTTTGATATAAAATATGTGATTTTTCTAAGGTATTTGTGATTTTACGATTAACAGAGAAGACCACATAAATAACATAATTTTTTGCGTGATTCATTAGGTCCGTAAAATAAAACATGCAAACCTTGTTTCGATGAGCAGAGTGATATATCGCGCGAACTTCATGAGTTTCACACATGCGAAGGGTAAAAAAGTCCTAACGAAGTTGGCTATTTGTTGTTTTGGTCATTGGACATTTGTTAGCAAATTATGAGATTTTTTGAAAAACATGTCATTTTTTCATACAGTACGATCATTTTTTCTAAGATAAAACTATTGTGTTTTTAAAACAAATCGCCTTGATCACGGGTTGGATCCTAAGGGGACCTCAAATTAGGTTTGAAATTGGATATGAATACCCAAACCAAGTCTAGATTCACATAACAAATGTGTACCAAATGAGCTTATTGGGTGTCCAATTTCACACACAAGCACGCATATATATATATATATATATATATATATATATATATATATATATATATATATATAGAGAGAGAGAGAGAGAGAGAGAGAGAGATAGAGAGAGAGAGAGAGAGTACATGTTGTTATATGCGAGTCATGGTGTGCTCGTAAGATGAGCGCCTTGCCAACCTCCACACCAAATGCCCACAACTACAAATCAGATAGAGCTATTAAAGCAAGTAACCTCTTCAACCATGTATCATCTCCATAGCCTCATGAACGAGTATCCACCATTCCTAAAGATATGAAAAGCACTATTTTCTCTTTTTAACCTTTTCCCAAATGTGTTGGCCTAAAAGCCGCTTCTTACTACTGTTAAATTGTTAATGCTACTACAATAAACAATAACAATAACGCCCACAAGGGCTGCATACACCTGACTAGGTTGATCGGCTTAAGGTACTAAGGCTCAAGGACATCATGAGTTCGATACATGAGGTGTGCATTCTTTGTTACAAGGCCAAAGTCGCAAACTCCTTGGTGGGTGAGTGAGGTGGCCAATAGATTTTAACTGTTTCGGAGGGAGATTTAGGGCAGAGCATTATTCACTTCCAAGTACCACCACCTGATATTTATTCATATAATATGAATGACATATCCAAAAATCAACCATTAACTCAAAATCAATGATTTATTAGAATTTCTGTAAAATCCACTGTCAAGAATCGCTTTGCATGCTGGACAAAAATTTTGTCTTGGGTTGTAGCAGCCATAACCCTCACTTTTGTACCATCAATAAGGCCCAATATTTTTCTTAGATACCTACCAAATGTCTGAAAGGTCTCCATGAAAGGGTTTGGCCATTGGCGATCCGATTTGAGAGGTATAATTATTTTACTACGATGGACCGATTAAAAAAATCAAGAAAGCATGAAAAATATAACATAAATCATGAGAAAAATAAGAAAATGCTTAATCATGCATCAACCTATCGACACTATCAAAACATCATCTACAGTCACAAAGAGATGGCATATGATCATTATACACGCCTTAGAATCAAAACTATCAAAATAAATCATGGTTTTTGCACAAAATAACTAGTTGAAGATGCTAGCATTCGAAAACACCATGAAATGCATAAAATAAATTTGTAGAGACATGATTCATAATGTAAACAACATGGCTGCAGCTTCGTTTGTTACTATTGTCAAGGAGAGAGAGATTAGGTAAACATGGTTCATTTATCAGAGAAGACATTTTAGTCAAGCAGTTTCAATGTAAATTCTTATTCTTTTAGTCTTTAATTTTTGGTGTATGTGAAACAATAATTTTTCAAGCTCTTGAAAAAGCCTCTTTATAGACCACTATCACATGATTTAAAGACAATTTCATTATCAAAAAAATATGATGATCATGTCCAAAAATATTCACCAACATGTGCAACGAATCAAATTTGACTTGCAATTAGGTGTTCAAGGCCCAAGCCCAACGATGGATATAGTGACAGTTTTAGGCAATTAAAGCACTCTTTTGTACTGATAGTATATATGCAACTAGCTACAGATGGAAAATTAGACAAACTGCTCATGTCTCGGCTTATGTTCAGCTCGTAAAGACTTTGTTTGAACTCGTGACATGGGCTCACGGTCAACTATGAACAACAGGTGTGTGGCTCAAATCAGCTTGTTAAAAGTAACAAATATGTTTTACATATATTTACGGAAAATGACCGTACTATATGGAGAAAATTATGTGTTTCTTAAAATGCCCCATAATTTACCAAATTTGTTGAATGTATAATATTGTAGGTTCTCAAAATTTTATTGTCGCTTTTACCCCTCACAGGTGCAAATTTTTTATTTTCAAACATCATGACACTAAAATAATACACCCATGAAACTCATCAACAAAATCACATTTAAGGTTATGAAATTCCAAAAAAGAATGTGAAAATCCAAACAATTTGTAAAACTCGTTCTTATAAAAACCTACGAAAATCATAAAACTTATGAAAGTCTGATAATTGCAAAATTATTGACGAGTATCGCATGAAGTATTGCGAAATTTTAAAATATTTGTGAAAGTTTGATATTGTGAAATCTCTTATTCTAAGCGCACTCGTATTGCGAAATTACTTTTTCTTGCAAAATTTCATCTCATATAAATGTGCATTTAGTTCCTTTTCTTTTTCTCGTTTGTATCTGAAAAGTGTGGTAACCCCAATCTTCTGCCTCTAGAACCTCAACCCTTCTGGCCATTCTCATGGAAGTTGTTCGCTCCACCTCGTATAAGGTTGTGGTATCCTTCTCCTCCACTTTTCCTGTTAGCTATTAAGGTGAGTTTCATATAATATACCTATTGTTTTATTATTTTTTTTCATTATCTTTATAATGTATTAGCTTTATTATATTTGTTTTGTTGTTGTAGATGTTACCTCTATGTAATCATGCAATATTTGTCACCGGATTTACCGTTTAGGATTTACGATCTTCAAAGATTTTTGCATGTAATATCTATTGTTTTATTGTTTTTTATTTTTTATTACAATGTTCAAGGTTTTGGGATATGAATGCTTTCAACCTCACCGAGGACATGGCATTGGATAGAAATGAATGGAGGAGAAGGATTCATGTGGAAGACCCAGAATGATTTTCTTTGTTGGTTCATATCACCGACCCCAATTGTTTTGGGATGAAGGCATAGTTGTTGTTGTTGTTGTTGTTCTATTACAATGTTCATGGTCTTTTTTTTTTGTTTGTTTGGTTATTACTTATGTATGTTTCATTTTTTATAGTTTATGATCTTTAAGGATTTTCACATATAGTTACCTGCAAAAGTCGGCACCAATTTGCATCATAGAGTTTGTCCTTAAGTAGCATGTTGCCATCATAGAGTTCATACTTTCTTGAATGCCTGCATACATGTGTGCAAGAATGATAGCTTCTCATGTGTATTGATCGATGAAAGTCAATGTTTGCAACAATTCGAAGTATGATCCATGGATTGTCTTCTCACCCGAGTCGATGAATAAGCATGCACCAAAAAAGAAAAGCAAAAATGTTCTAATGTTGTTCTACATATTCTTTCTGCCCTTCCCTCCAAATGTTGACACCAGCTTCACACCAGAACTCTTTGTCTATATGGGGTCATAGTGGTTCCTCAACAATGATAACTTGAATTCAGCACTGTCTCATCCCTCATCATCCACATCTATGAGGACACAACCCAAATCCTTGAATGACCCCAGCGGCGTCCAGTCACTAGCTTTGTACGACACTTCAATCTAGTAATTTATGTCATGTCCTCCAACATAATTGTTATCTCAATGTCTTTGAAGATGAATGTATTTACAGACGAACTCCAAAACTACACAATAGAATCTATGAGACTATAATCGATGTTCCATGGGGTGATCTCCAAGAATTTTTTAAAATACATCTGATCCACCAAATCCTTATGGGACTTCGTTAGTGTTAGAAACCACAAGTGTGCTTTGTGTCAAAAGAATCGATGCACGCAGGTTGATGGAGGTTGATGTGACTGCAAGTACACATATGCATATTCAGTAGTTATAACATTTTCACTAATTAAAATGCAAGTACACAAATACAAATAAACACATGATTGTATATATATAAACACACAAATACTTTTTTGCTTTTGTTTTTGAAAGATGACTCAAAGATGTTGTTTTAAACCTTATGTTCATGAATTAAGCTTACACACATATAAAAACATCAAGTGGTTTCTCAATACTTACAAGCATTAAGTGCAGTTATATACAAAATAAATGTAGAAAAGTACCTATCCCTCGGCACCCAACATTGTTTGTTGTTGTGACCTCCTACTCGAAGCATGCACTCTCGCCAAAGGAGGGAGAGAAGGAACCTCATGTGCACTATGTAGTATCACATTGCTCTCCTCTGTCTGAGGACTCTCATATACCTAAAGACCCTCACTTTGCTCTATCTCTGAGCCCATAATCACATCTTTTGCCTGAGGACCCTCAATAATTTTTCTAACCCCAGCCTCACTTTCCTCCATATCTGGGAGACTACTCTCCTTCAATTCAGAGACATCTTTAAGAACTGCCTCCATCTCCCCACTAATACTAAAAGTGGTCATGTCTTCATCTTGTTCAAGCTAGATATCAAGGTTGACAACAACCTCGCCTTAAGCTAATGACTTAAACAGCTTCACCAATGAGTCCCCCTCCTTTGATGCTTTCGGGATGGGAGACAAATATTTGGTCGCAATATCATTAACATTTTTTGCAAATTCAGCATCACTTTTGGGACGGTCTGAAAATTTTAGCAACTCATATGTTGGAATTATATATAATGAACTGGATGCGCACAGATTTGTACACTACAAAACGTTGATGTTGTATTTTTTGTTGACAATTTCTAACAACCAGTTTTTTGGTGTTAGAGAAATATCCCTCTCTATTGGAGTGGCAAGCTTATTGTATATGTCAAGATATGTGTTGTGAAACACCACGTAACCATCAAATGCTATAGGTCCTTCAGAGTCATTCTGCTTGTTGTTTTTCTTCTTTGTGATGGCAGGTGTAACTTGTGTGCTTTTTCTCTTCTTTAGAGTCATCTCTCGTAGTAAAACACTTAATTCTTATAATAACAACAATAAACTGGATAATATACATGCAAAAGTTAAAACAACAGTACACTGGATAATATACATGCAAAAATTGTTAACACCTATACATGCAATAATCTTTGGTGCCATCTTGTAATAAAAAATGATAACAATAGTAAATTGGATAATATACATGCAAAGATATAAAAAAATTGAGGAAACTAACATGCAATGTTCTACACCAAAAAAATCGAAAAACAATTGATTAAACTGGATAATTTACATACAAAAACAAATCGAGGGATGTAACTGACACATACAACCAATTTAAATATATATGTGTGTGTGTGTGTGTTTTACTGAAAAAAAAAACAACTGTAGAAAACTATTCACCAAAAAAACTAGTCGTCGGTAACCTTACCAAAAAAAAACTCGGTTGAAGGACGCCAATGAAGTCGTTGCCAATGATTTTACCAGAATATTCGAAGGATATTTGCCAGAAAACTTGCCTGAGGAAGGCCAAAATTTGAGGTTTTCCACCACCGATGAAAGCGGCTAATGAATCACCATCAATGAGGGATTTTTGTAAATCTGCTACCCGCCAAAATATTTGCTTGAATGTCGTTAGAAGATCACCGAAAGGATTGGGGACCACAAGAATACTAGGTGTTGAGAATATAGGGCATCTAGATGAAAAAAAAAAGATTGTGAAACGAAACATCATTTATATGGGATAAAATTTCACAAAAAAAAAATAATTTCACAATACAGGTGCGATTCAAATAAGAGATTTTGCAATATCGGACTTTTTCAAATACTTTAGAATTTCATAATACTTCATGTGATACTCGTCAACAATTTTGCAATTATAAAACTTTCACAAATTTTTTGATTTTCACAGGTTTTTGCCCGAAATTCATTATGAGTTTCACAAATTGTTTGGATTTTTATAACTTCAAATGTGAATTTATTGACGAGTTTCGTGGATGTATTATTTTAGCATCATGACGTGCAAAAATGGAAAATTTGCACCTATAAGGGATAAAAGAGATAAGAAACATTTAGAACTTGTGATATTGTCCACTTGGCGAATTTCGTAAATTGTGGGGCATTTTAAGAATCACATCATTTTCATCATAAAATACAGTTATTTTCCATATATTTTACATCATAAAGTGTACATGGTTGAAATGCTTGGCTTATAAGTAATGAGTTTTAGAGTTCAAATTCTATTGCTTACAGCCTTGAAACAATGTATTTGTTTTGTAATTGAGCAGGTTTGGGTTTGCTCAGCTCAATAGGTTTAGCATCCAAATTCTATTATTTTCAGTTTTTAAAAAAAAATATCGTAAATGAAACAACTCAAACTAGCTCATTTAATTTAGGCTCACCATTATGTTGACTTGGCTCACCACATGAACACGCCAAACTTAAACAGTTTCTGTTCGGTTCATTTGGACTGTTTACCAGCCTTACATATGAATAACCTTAGCAGCTAAATATTGTCTTTATCACTATTATTGAACTATATTCTCTATTGTTTCTCTCATTTATTATTGGTGAAGATGTGGATGACCAAGTTTCGGATGCATGAGTAAATGTAACATTCCATTTTGATCATCTTGGTCATTCTCGTCAATTTGAGTCCCCACTTTTGGATCACCTTGGTCATCCTCGTCAAATGTCCAACATTATAATAACCATATTAACCTTTGCATGAGAGAATTTTTTCTCAAATATGTGCTCAAGTATTACATCTAAGATCTATGACAAACTTTGCTACTGATTTTTGACCTAGAAAATTAATGTTTCAAGAAAGATATATAAAAGAACAAAGAAACTAGATAAAAATACATTTTCAACAATATGATTTACTGAAAAATAATGAGCAGACGTTGAAGTATAGTCCCGACAATGTTCCTGAAACAGATAAGCATGCACGACTGCGCCAATCCTGATTATTCTATGCTATTTTTTGGCCACCTACATTAAAAATCTGAAAAATCAATAAAAAGGACAGATATCGATCAGGCGTTAGCTTTCTAATGCCACCAAGATCACCTTGATTTGATCAACGGTTGGGAAGAAATGACATCTGGAAATTATATTGTTTGATTGTTCCAATATGCAAAGCATGTTTCTATTCTAAATTTTGAAACTCATAAACGAGAACTCTGAGGGTTTTCAGTTCTAACTCAAAACAAAAAAGTTAATAGGCCTATGTCTAAGCTTTCCAACGAATGTAAAAATGTAGGTTTTTGATGTCAGACTATAGAGATAAAGATTTAAGAACAATGATTGTTTCGCAAAAAAATATGTGAATATACAAATTTTCTCCTAAATATGTGAATTACTTCCTAAACATGTGATTTTTCTCCCAAATATATGAATTTTCTTCTAAATATGTGAATTTTCTCTCAAATGTGCAATTTTTTTCCTAAATATACGATTTTTCTCCCAAATATTGCATCCAAGATCTGTGACAAACTTTGCCACTGATTTTCGTCTAAGAAAATGAAGGATTCTGGGAAAACAAATAAAAGAACAAAGAAAGTAGAGAATAATACATTTCCAACGATACCTGATTTGCTAAAAAATAATGAACGGGCGCTGAGATACAACCCCGACAATGTTCTTAAAATAGAAGATGAACATGCACAGTTGTGCCTATCCTGATTATTCTATGCTATTTTTTAGCTACCTGCACTAAAAATACAAAAAAAACAATAAAGGAGAGGGAGATAGATTGGGGTGTTAGCTTTCCAACGCCACTAAGATCACCTTGATCTGATAAGCGGTTGGGGGGAAACGTCCTCTAGAAGATAAATTGTTTGGTTGTTGCAGTCTGCAGATCATGTTTATGTTTCAATTTTGGAATTCAGAAATGGGAACCCTAAAGAGGTTCTCGATTCTGACTTAAAACAAAAAAGTTGCCCATGTCTCAAATTTTCAACGACTATAAAAATGTAGGTTTTTGACGTCAAATCAGAGAAATACAAATATGATAGCATAAACTATTATGTAAAAAAATATGTGAATATATAAATTTTCTTTTAAATATGTGAATTTCCTCTTAAACATGCAGATTTTCTCATATATATATATGATTTTTCTCCCAAATATAAGAATATGTGAATTTTCTCTTAAATATGCAAATTGTCAAGACATGTCAAACAAAGGGCTTCTTGCTTAGTATTTGCATAAGTGTGCTTGTAAAGTGCAACAACGCTTTAAAAGTGCCGCTAAAGCCTTAAGGAAAAAAATTACATATTTGAGAAAAAATTGCATATTCTTATATTTGAAAAAAAAAATCACATGTTTGAGAGAAAAATCACATATTAGCATATTTTTGCAACTTTATTTTTATTTTGAGTCAAAATCGAAAACCCCTTTAAGTTTTTTGTTTGAGTTCTAAAATTGAAATAAAAGCATGTTCTGCAGAATAGAACAACAGAACAATCTATCTTTTAGAGGTCATTTCTTCCCAACCACTCATCATATCAAGGTGATCTTAGTAGCATTGAAAAGCTAACGCCTCGATCTGTCTCTTTCCTTTTTGTTGTTTTTCTAGATTTTTAACGCAAGTGATCAAAAAATAGCATATAATGATCAAGATAAGCGTGACAACACCTATTCATCTCTTGTTTTAGAAACGTTGTCGAGCACCCGTTTATCATTTTCAATGAATCAAGTGTCAATGAAAAGATTTTTGTTTAGTTTCTTTATTTTTTTTTGTGTTTTTTTGAAATCCTTCATTTTTGGGATCAAAAATCAATAGTAAAGTCGGTCACATATCTTGAATGCAATACTCAAAACACATATTTGGGAAAATATTTGCATATCTAAAAGAAATTCGCTAATGGAAAGGTTAAAATGATTATTTTAATATTGAACATTTACAGTTTTGGACATTAAGCAGATTTTCAAAAATTGTAAGGTTTTTTAAGAAACACCATTTTTGCCGAGTCATTTTCTGATGAATGAAACCCTCATCATTTTTTTTGTTTGTTTATGATAACCAGAAAAAAGCACTTGACTAACAATGTCATTAGTGTAAAACCACAATTCACTTGTCCATGAGGGGAGAAAACCCAACTTTGACTTAACAAGGGACACACACCTGTGGGTTTTGAAGTCGGGATGTCCCTTTCGCTTGATGACATTCATGAGTCACTACCAGCTGAGTGGAGCCCGCATGGGTAAGATTCATGAATTTTATTGTGCAAGCACACACACAGCTAAAAACAAACAATGTCTGAATGCCACGTGTGACCTCTAATGCCCATTTTTAACGAACCACATATTATGGTGGAAATGGCTTGCCACTCCATTTACAGTCTGAAACTAATGGGGTTAATCTTCTCTTCCAAAAATCACACCAGGCTTTTGAAATCACCAAACCTCAAGAACTGCTTGATGATTCAGAATATAATTATTGCACCATGCACAAAGGCATTTAGTTTTCCTTCAGTAAGTACTAAAGCAAGATGTGTCGCCTGTTTGTGCTCTTCGTCTTAATCACAATGATATATCACTAATTAACACGAAACTCTCTGCGTTGGTCGTTGGTTTTCTTTCACACATTTCGGATATTACAGTTAACAAAATACTGCCAATTGATGCTTTCAATATGAGATACATTCACCATTTGAAAAAGTGAGATCCCTGCTTCTGTGCTTCCTCAGAAACCAACGTGTAAAGTTTGAAGTTAGACTATACGAACGAACATTCCAGCCAGACTGTTCCCAGATAAACTCCAAATAAATAATTTGCATTAGCACTCATCGTCAGTTAATGAAGGGTACAATATATTCTTGGAGCCCAGCACTGACGAGATATACATATAGATTCTACCAAAACACTATGGTGTTTGAGAATTCTTCCAATAAAGGTCTCACTACTAATATTCACAGCCAAAGGTTTCATTGCAATGTGTATACACGGTCGTTCTTAAAACAATAAAATCTGGCAGTTACTTCTATAAACATGGGCAGGAGATTGGACAAATGCTGTATAAATACAGATGCATCAGTCTAATTTCACAGTTTAGCAAAATCAGATGTCATGAGTCATATTCAGAGAGAAAAAAGTTAACTTGAGCACTACCTATTTTCCACATGGATATGCATGCATGTAAGTTCTTGTGAAAATTAAGCATAATTACAGGAGCATCACCATGGTGGTCTTGATGTTGGAAATAGATAGTTAAGCATCAGTGGGAGCTTGTCTTTCAAACGAGAAATCAGCTTGAACGTCTCTTCTGCTTCAACCTGCTGTCGAATATCACTCCTTGATGCACGGTCAGGATGAAATCGTACAAGGGCTTGTTTGTAAGCTGCATTCACCTGACAGGTCCATAGTTTAAACAATAATGTAATGTACGATTAATAAATTCATGGAGCTTTTTATGGTATGCCAACAAAATTTTTAACATCCGGATGATGGGTAAGCTCTTAGATGTAATAAGAAAACCTAAACAATCCTTTTACAGACATTCATGCAACGCCTCTCAGAGAGGGATGAACTCATTGCAACTTGATATGGATTATGGACTATGGTAGAACCTCTTCATGCCCACCATCATTTTAAGATTAGGAATGCCTTGAATACTTTTATAGATATGTTGGAGATTATTTACATAAAGGTTTACGGCCTTTGGATTACTTAATCCAATGTCCATGAACTGTCGTCAAAAGCACCAACTAGTCCGCCTAGTCGGCCAAGGCATAAGTAAAATGCCTAGGCTTTGCAATTCCTATGTATTAAAAGGTACCAATTTTGTCGACTAGGCATCTACTAGGGCTTTATATATATATATATATATATATATCGTATGAAGGGAAGGGGTTTAATTCTCAATGATTACGTTTTTTTATATATATGTGAACTTTTTTTGATGAATTTTTCTCTTAAAGGTTGAAAGCAAGATATATATGTGTGATTTTTGTAAATTTTTCTATAAAAGCTTGAAAGACTGTTTTCAATATTACTAATTATGTTGTATGTTATTTATATATGTATGTGTTAGTGTGCTTCTTAGAAAGGCGGAAAGTCTCTCTCTCTCTCTCTCTCTCTCTCTCTCTCTCTCTCTCTCTCTCTATATATATATATATATATATATATATATATATATATCGGCAATATTTTGAAAATATCATGAGAAATACTGATATTTTAATGTAACTGATATTTAAGGGAATATCTCAAGATATTTTCAAAATATCACTAGAAGACAATATTGTGATATTATCGCAATAATATCATGATGTTTTTGGGGGAAAACTGTTTTTTTATATTTTAAGTTTGCATTTCCTTTTTGTTTATATTTTTAAAACCTTTAAAACTTGTTTCTGTTAAAATATATATATATATATATATATATATATATATATTCTGCCCGATAAGGGGTAATTCTGTAACTCGCCCAATAGGGTCATTTTAGTCTTTTTCCTTTTCTACTTTTTTCCATTTTCCTTTTCTATTTTTTCCATTTCTTTTTTGTCCTTTTTATTTTTCTTTTTGTGCATTTAATGCACAGCCATTGGGGGCCCCAACAAAGAGTCGTTGGGCCCCCAACGGTCACAATTGTGACCGTTGGGAGCCCAACGACTCCTTGTTGGGACTCCCAATGGTCCCTCTCTCTTGCTTTTCTCTAACTCTCCCTCACTCCTCTCTTGCCTATAAATAAGTGGGGTCTCCCCTTTGTAATGTGTGGCTTCTACAAGCCCTTTAGTGCATTTATAAGATTTTATGCTTTCTAGTCATTTTTGGCTTTTGTGTATGTCCTCTTTTGGACTTGTTCTTTGATTTCTATGTGTGAATGTCCATTGTAAGACATACATTTCTTTTCCGCATATTTCATTACATGGTATCAGAGCCTTGGTTGTGCTCTTGTTTCATATAGCTAGTTGTCTAGTTTTCTCTCTCTCTTTGTTTGTCCTCCATTCTTGATTATATAATGGAAGGAGAACAAAAGATTGATCTCTCCTTCAAGCTTAACGGTACGAACTACATGATGTGGGCCGCCGCCATGGAAAACAACCTCAAAGGTAAAAAGCTTTGGGGATATGTGATGGGCACCATTAAGGAACCTCAACTTCAACTTACAAAAATAGATGGTGATCAAGAAAAGGCTCTAGAAGGAAGTGCTCGCATGAAGGCTATTGAAGATCACCAATCCAAGGTAGAAGATTGGGAAAGTAAGCATGCAAAAATTCTTGCATGGTTCATGAACAACGTGGAGCTAAAGATTTGCGCCAACATTGCCAAATTCCGCTTAGCAAATGAAGCATGGTTCTTTATGAAAGGTATGTATACCCAAAAAGACCTTGCTCGTCAATTCTTTATCCAAGAAAAAATTCGTACCATTAAGCAAGGTGAAATGAGTGTAAGAGATTACTATAGCACTCTTGGACCTTTATGGGATGAGCTATCCCTTCTTGAACCCAAATGGGTATCAAGTGAAGATGTTAAAATGAGAAGAGAACAAATGGAGAAAGAACACTTTTTCCAATTTTTACATGGGCTTAGGCCCGAATATGAACAAGTAAGGTCCTCCCTTCTCCATAGATCAAAACCGCTTCCATTGGAAGATGTCATAGCCGAAATATGCCAAGAAGAAACTCGTCTTGGCATGATTAAGGGAGGAGATGAAGTTTTTGCCGTGTCTAGACCCGGCAATCATATGAAAGCATATAAGCCTCTACACTTTGGGAGGCAAAATAACTATAATGGCAATTATAGAAAAGTTATTTGCCATCATTGTCAAGAACCGGGCCATATAAGACCTAATTGTCCAAAGATAAATGAGCCTCCAAAAGGTAAAGTTGCTAATATTGAAGAAATTCCCCAAAAGGAGGAGCCAATGAAAGGGAAAGAGTCCTTCTCCCTTGCTCAACTATCCGAAGCACTTCAAATTCTACTCAAATCGCCGTCAACTTCGGGAGCCGCCATTGCCTCTTCTTCTTCTCCAGGTACGCCTTCTTGGATTCTTGACTCTGGAGCATCTTTTCATATGACCCCTATTGAAAATGGAATATCCAATGTATATAGCAACTCCAAAAATTCTTTTGTCTCCACCGCCGATGGTACCTCTTTACAAGTTAAAAGCTTTGGAACCTTAGACTTTTCAAAAGTTTTTTTTTGTGCCAAATGTAAGAGTAGTACCTCAACTTAATTTAAATCTTTTATCTGTCTCTCAAATATGTGATCATGGATGTGAAATCTCCTTCTCAACCAAGGATTGCTCTATACAGGATCTCCAGTCCGGGAAGCGGATTGGGCAAGGCCATAGGAGGGGAGATCTCTACTACATGAACAATTTGAAACTTCCCACTAAATCATTTTGTAATCATGTCCAAGATAAAAATATGGAAACTTGGCATCAAAGACTTGGACATCCAAGCTTCTAAAAAATGTACTCCTTTCCTTTTGGAAAGAATTTTTGTAATGAGAAACATTTTGTTTGCAAGAGTTGTATTTTTGGAAAAATGAAATCCACCACCTTTCCAAAGAGAACATTTGTGTCCAAAAGACCCTTTGAATTAGTTCATTCGGATGTTTGGGGTCCTTCTCCGGTCATATCAAAAGGAGGATACTCATATTATGTTACTTTCATTGATGATTTCACTCGATATGTGTGGATCTATTTTCTCAACCTAAAATCCGAAGTTTTTAATTTCTTTAAAAAATTTCATATGATTGTCAAAAATCAATTTTCAACTAATATCTCCATTCTTCGATCCGATTCCGGTGGAGAATATCTATCAAATGAATTTCAAGAATATTTGGAAACCAATGGAATTTGTCATCAAAGGTCATGTCCTAGGACTCCCCAACAAAACGGTCTAGCCGAAAGAAAGCATAGACACATTTTGGAAACCACTAGGACTCTTCTCATTTCCAAAGAAATTCCAAAATGCTATTGGGCCGAAGCCGCCTTAACCTCCACTTATTTGATAAATAGAATGATATCCTCATCCCTTCAAAATATATCTCCATATGAAAAACTTTTTGAAAGAACACCCGATTTTAATAGATTAAGAATTTTTGGGTGTAAGTGTTTTGTCCTTACACATAAAAGAGATAAATTATCTCCCAAAAGCTATCGAATGTGTGTTCTTAGGATATGGAGAAAATCAAAAAGGTTTTAGGTGCTTCGATCCCAAAAGCAACAAACTATATGTATCCAAAGATGTTACTTTTTTAGAAAATGAGAACGGTTTTGAGAAAAATAAAGATATTGATGAAAGCGAATATGCTTTCTTATTTGATCTTCTTTTTCAAGAAGATATGACTCCTCACGTAGAGGATGTTCTTAATGATTTAGAGGATACTCCTCTTAGTAATGATGAAAATGGAAGTAATGATGTTGAAAATAGGTCAATTCAAACCTATACTAGGCATGGTCAAGAAATTCCCATAGAAGAAACCTCTTTAAGGAGATCTAGTCGAATCTCCAATCCTCCTAATAGGTTTGTTTCCTATGAATCCCTAACACCTAAGTATAAGGCATGTCTAATTGCATTACACTCTTATCATGAATCATCACACTATAATGAAGCCAAAAACATTCCTCAATGGGTTGAAGCCATGAAACTAGAACTTAGTGCCCTTGAAAAGGCTAAAACTTGGAAAATAACTTCATTACCCACTGGAAAGAAGTCTATCGGATGTAGATGGGTCTTCAAAATTAAAACTAAAAGTGATGGGTCATTGGAACGGTATAAAGCTAGGTTGGTAGCTAAAGGATATGCTCAAGAGTATGAAATAGACTATGAGGAAACCTTTGCTCCCGTAGCTAGAATGACTAGTGTTAGGACTCTTATTGCGGTTGCATCTATTAAAAAATGGCCTATCTATCAATTGGATGTTAAGAACGCATTTCTTAATGGCGAACTAAGTGAAGAGGTCTATATGGATCCTCCACCAGGAGTATCTATTGGTGAAAACAAAGTTCTTAAACTAAAAAAGGCACTATATAGGTTAAAACAAGCTCCAAAAGCTTGGCATGACAGATTTAGCAATGTAATGACTAGCTTAAATTTCCGTTCATGTTATACTGACACTGCGTTATTTGTGAAAAGTGCAGGGTCCTCTGTAGTTATTTTACTACTATATGTTGATGATATGATCATCACTGGAAACGATGAGCAAGGAATCCATGATATTAAGAAAATTTTAAAAGAAAATTTTGACATGTCTGACCTTGGTTTCTTAAGATATTTTCTAGGTATTGAAGTTGCATATTCACCCCGAGGGTATATTCTCTCTCAGATGAAACTTGTTGCTGACATTTATGCCAAGTCTGGAATTTCGGATGATAAAAAGACAGAAACTCCTGAGGTTATCAATGCAAAGCTAAGGCTGAAAGATGGGACACTTCTCGAGAATCCTACTCCCTACCGTCAACTCGTTGGGTCTCTGACATACTTATCCATCACTCGGCCAGACATAGCTCATGCAGTTCATTCCGTCAGTCAATTTCAACATGCACCTACAACTGTGCACATGAGTGCAGTCTTAAGGATTGTCAGATATATTAAAAACACCATAACTAAGGGAGTTTTTCTTTCCTCTTCATCATCACTTGATTTAATTGCCTATACAGATGCTGATTGGGGAGGAAATCCCAATGATAGAGTCTCAATCACTGGTTTTTGTGTTTTCTTAGGTGACTATGATTTCTTGGAGATGCAAGAAGCAGCATAAAGTATCATTGTCCTCAACTGAAGCGGAATATCGTGCAATGGCCACTACAACCATGGAGCTTGTGTGGCTTAGAAGTCTCCTCTGTGATATGGGCATCATCATCTCAATTCCTTCGAAGATGTGTTGCGATAACAAGAGTGCTATCTATATTGCAAGCAACCACACCTTCCATGAGCGTACTAAACATATTGAGATGGATTGCCACTATGTTCGAGATGAATACCTAAAAGGAACCATTACTCTGCCCTACGTCACATCCGAGTACCAGTTGGCGGACTTCTTCACCAAAGCTCTTGCTGCTCCTCATTTCATGTTTCTTCTCAACAAGCTTTTCGTTGTATCCCCGTAAAGCTTGAGGGAGGGTGTTAAAATATATATGTAATATATATTTATATATATATATAAATATATTCTGCCCGATAAGGGGTAATTCTGTAACTCGCCCAATAGGGGCATTTTAGTCTTTTCCTTTTCTACTTTTTTCCATTTTCCTTTTCTATTTTTCCATTTCTTTTTTGTCCTTTTTATTTTTCTTTTTGTGCATTTAATGCACAGCCATTGGGGGCCCCAACAAAGAGTCGTTGGGCCCCCAACGGTCACAATTGTGACCGTTGGGAGCCCAACTACTCCTTGTTGGGACTCCCAATGGTCCCTCTCTCTTGCTTTTCTCTAACTCTCCCTCACTCCTCTCTTGCCTATAAATAAGTGGGGTCTCCCCCTTTGTAATGTGTGGCTTCTACAAGCCCTTTAGTGCATTTATAAGATTTTATGCTTTCTAGCCATTTTTGGCTTTTGTGTATGTCCTCTTTTGGACTTGTTCTTTGATTTCTATGTGTGAATGTCCATTGTAGGACATACATTTCTTTTCCGCATATTTCATTACAGTTTCTTTCTATTTTTGGAAGAAAAGTAATACAAAACTTATTATTTTCTTATCTTTTTGGTTATCATTTATATTTTTTCAATTTTTAAACTGTTGAGATTTTCTCAAGATTTTTCAACTTTTGAAAATCTCTCCAAGAAATACCCTTGCAAAGATAATACCTTGAATGATATAGGTGGCTATATATATATATATATATATATATATATATATATATATATATATATATATATATATATATATATATATAAATTATGCTATGAATAAAATGTGTGTGTATTACAATCAATTTTTTTGTGAAAGGCTCAAAAGCATATTTTGTTGATTATACCAAATATGTTATGAATAATTGAATATATATATATATATATATATATATATTAGTAATGATACGGTGCACCAGGAGTATCTACTCCCGCTTATAAACCATTGGATCATTTTCAATCCAATGGTTTAGATGGAGAGTTAAATGTGCATGTCTTTCCATTATTATTGGAAACCCAAAAAAGTAAATGTGTTGGGAGGGACAGGTTTAGATAGAGTTGAATGCCCATTTCTCTCTTCCTCTCTCGTGCATAATGAATGGATGATGAACCTGAATGCATGGCATGATCACACACGTATCTTCTCTCTCATGCATACATGGATGGATGATGCACACACATGCATGTCATGTGCATGTTGTTATGATGGAAGTGGAGTCTGGTTGGCAATAATAGAAAGTCCAAAGCCGGTAGCTAAGAGAGAGAGAGAGAGAGACCAAAGTCAAATTTATTTACTATAAAAGCTTTGGAAACAATTACTCTTAACTCCTCAATTACTTTTTTTGTTTTCAATAATTATAGAAAGGCACAAAACATTTAACCCTCTTCTAAACCGTAGGATTGGAAATGATCCAACAGTTTATAAGAGGGAGTAGGTGCTTCGGGAGCATCGCATCATTACTATATATACATATTCTGGTTATATATATTGTGAAAACATGTGTAATGGATTATGGTGTACCAAAAGAATTGAACATATTTTTATCATTGTCATCAATATCGCTGATATATTGAAAATATCGCCAGAAAACAAAATATCACGATATTTTTGGGAAAAACTCTTTTTTTTTTAAGTTTGCATTTCCTATTTTTTGTTTCTTTTATATTTTAAAACCTTTAAAACATGTTTCTTTATATCTTTGGAAGAAAAATAATGCAAAAATTAATATTTTCTTAGCTTTTTTGTTGTTATTTATATTTTTTCAATTTTTAAAACTCCTAAGATATTCCACAGATTTATCAACTTTTGAAAATCTCTCAGAGAAATACCCTCACCAAGAAATTACCTTTAACGATACAGGTGACTATGATTTTTATGTATATTTTTAAATTTTTTAATTGGGGTACCGACTAGTCCCGCCTAATCAAGTAGTTTTAGTGGTCTATTGACTAGGCACATCCTAGCATTTTTGACTACATAGCCCACGGACAACTATTCCATTGCCGTCAAAAAGGCACATGATGAACCTTCACAAATCGTTTTAAGCTTCATCAGATACAATACATATGATAGAAGGCCAAGATTTGAGCAAACCCTGTTTGCCGAAAGCTTGGCTTTCCCCTTGTCTGGATGACCAAAAACCTGAAAAGGCAGGTTCTTTGGTTGCCCAGAACTCAAAAAGTTAAAAAATAAAAAAAGGGACTGGCCATTGTATTTGTAAAAAAAATGTTTGATCATGACCTAGCATACCACCAAAATTTTAAAAATAAAAATAAAAAATAAATGGTCAGAGAGCCAGGGAGGCCCAATCGAAAAACCCAGTTTCTTCCATGAAAAGCTTAGGTAGGAGCAAGTTTTGCAAAAATTGGTTTCAACTGAGTTTTGGCGAAAACCAGGTTTAGCCAAACCGAGTTATATGGCACATCCAAACATGTCACTAAACCTGATTTTGGAGGTATAACCAGGTTTCCATCCAAAACCTGGGAGCCGTCCAAATAGGACCTTAGGAATCAACCGGTGGTCAGAAGAAAAACTAAGAAATGGCCCAAAACACACATACACACACACATAAGAGATGATACTATTTGGTAGAAAGTTGTAGTTGCAGGTGCTATCTGCTTGACCATATGGATGTCTTTAACATGGATATTTTACCACAAAACATGCTTTGGATTGAGTTCTTTAGACTGAAAAAATTTGGGTCATCACATGTCATTGTGTTATGACCTAAGGTCAAGATCTTAGTTGTCATAGGCGCTAGGCAGAGCCTAGCCGGTGAGCCCCTAAAAAGGCCTAGGTGGGGCCTAGGCGGTACCCAAAATAAAAAAAAACATAAAAAACATGATAAGAAACATGTATATTGTCTTCCCTTTCTTCTTTGCCTTCTTGAAGAAGAAAACAAACGATATGTCTTAAAAAAAAAACTTAAAAAAAAACTAGGATTTAAAAAAAAGCCTAGGCAGTGACAGCCTAGGCGGCAATATAGGGCCCCACCACCCAGACCTGGTCGCCCAGGCGGCTGCGTCGAGGTCGCCTAGGCCGCCTTTGACAACTAGGTCAAGATACTTTTAGTTCTCTACTAATTTTTAACTGCTCTTAAAAGAAAATTTGCACACATCAAAATATCATAATCTAAAACATGGTCTTTACTAAAAAAAACTCTAGAGATCACATACATAGGGTACAATCCATGAAGCAATCAATACATATGTATATGTATATGTATATGTATATGTATATGTATATGTATATGTATATGTATATGTATATGTATATGTATATGTATATGTACATGCATGTATGTATATGTATATGTACATGCATGTATGTATGTGCGCACCATAGCACCTATATCGTTCAAGGTAATTTCACGGTGAAGGGTTTTTCTCAGAGGCATTTTCAAAAAGTGAGGGAAAATCTCGAAAGCTTTAAAAATTGACAAAAATATGGTGAATAATAAAAAAGACAAGAATAGTAGGCTTTGCAGTGTTTTTTCTTACAAAAATATAAAGAAACCATGAGAAAAGCTTTTAAAATATAAAAGAAACAAAAAAAGATACTTGAAATATATTAAAAAAATGTTTTTGAATATCTTAAGAAAATATTGTGATATTTTCAATTCTAGCGATATTTTGAAGATGTTCGAAAAAATATCAGCTGACCTTAAAATACTGATAATATCTCGATATTCTCATAATATTGGTGATATCAATTACACTGGTATGCACACACTATATATATAATCACTAGAATATGAGAACTAGAAATATGAGAACTAATTGTGAACCGCTATTTTCATGGATTTTTTGTCCTTTCCACTTGAATCTAACCGTACGGATGTGATCTACATGCCCGGATTTATGAACCCGCTCTTGAATCATCCGATTTTGATGCATAAACGTGATTTTTTTAAGGTTTTGAAATCAATGGCTCATAATCTTCATAAATATTCAATCATTCAAAAATCACATATTTTCATCGAAAATACATTATCTAATGGTTGATTCCTAGAAAATTCACTGTGCCAAGCACATCCACATGGTTGGATTTGCAAAAAAAAGTGTTGGAAATGCCCATATTTATATATATATATATATATGTATATATAAAGTGCATGTGTGCACGTCTGTGGATATATACAGTTCTTAAGATAACACTACTGAACGAAATGATTCATTGTATTGTTTTGTGAAAATGGAATGTGTCACTCATTATAGTATCACTATATCTCTACACTATTTGTATGATAAAATAAAGTTTTTTATTCATTTCAATCACCAATAATTGATTAAAAAGGGAGGTTCCTCACGTCTTAGATGAATACTCATTGCAAACAAAGACCCATGCTTTCATCTATGGAATGATTAGGACAGCATCCAAGATGGGTTATAATCATTAGCTTGATTATGGTCCATGAGTAAGAAAGATCAAGGTAGGCAGACTAGGAGGCAGAAGCGGGGAACGATACGGGAAGCGGAAGCGAAAAGTGAGACATTTTAAAATTTATAGGAAGCGAGAAGCAAGGAATCGATTTGAAAGCGAAATGGGAATCGAAAAAGAAGTGATCGAGTGGAAGCAAAACAGAAATCGAATGGGAAATGAATAAAACCTAAAATAAAGATTTTTTAGTGTAAGAATTAAATTTTTCAAAATCTAAAAATGATGGTTACCTATTCAGAGAAAGCACATGGGAAGTGAGTAAGAACTGAGAAATGTGAAAAAGCACATAGAAAACATGGAAAGAAGCACGAGAGGACATATAGGATGCGTGTAGGAAACATGAACAAAGCATATGGGAAGCATAGAAGAAGCATGTGAGAATCGAGATTCCCATCAAGTTTTGGAAGCGAAAAGTATCGTGCTTCTGAAATGAGTTTAAAAGAATTGTGCTTCCCACTAATCTAAGAAGCTTCCAGTAACTCAAGGAAAGATATAAAATGATAGGCTAACCATGGTCTTCATTATGAATTGAACAATAGAAACATTTAACTATTTAGTTTTACAGATGAAAGAGAAGAAGAATCTTTGCAAATCTTTCTTGCTTGGATATTGCATAGCACACATATTCACGTGTTATAAATTTATAATTACATTTGAAATTTTTGTAGAACATAAAATCATGATCCCCAAACTGCATTCCCATAAACCAATAAGTCAGAAAATAATAGAATATTAATGAGATTTTGAAAACATATTCTTTGTCCCCAAATGCAGAATTATATACAGAAATGATGGCAACTGAATTCCTAGTATATAAGTCAAAACAAAGACCATAAAATTGCATAAGCGTTAAGCCATCAGAAAATTTCAGCAACAGAACATAACAACTCACTATACACAGCATGATGAAACTACTTAAAACTGTACTAGAGCCAACTTTCATGCCCAATATCAACCAACGAAAAGAATCATTGCACACGATTATGCATATCCAATTCGCATAACAGAACTATAAGATAGATGGTGCTAGAAACATGCAACCTAAACTCTAAATGCTCCAGTGGAAGAGTTCAAAATGCTGGCATACAGTTGATACCTGATATGGATTGGGTTGACCCGGATCCGAAACCCATTCAATAAAGAGCATATGGCTGGTGGGGCCCACCCTTGGGGCGTCCTCCCCAATTTCTGGGATAGATTAAAGTTGGAAAACCTAAAAGTAGAGCAAGCTAATTCTGGAGATCCTAATTTTGGTCTAAGCTATTTCTGGAGATCCTAAAAGTAGGGGTGCTAAGAATAGGGAACGAGCTTGGTGGGGCCCACTCAGGTGGCACCTTCCCTATTTCTAGAGCTCAATAGAAGGTCGTGCAAGCTGGGTTTATGAGGGCTCTAAAGATGGAACAAGGAAGACCAAGAAACCGGTCTATTTCTGAAGTACAAGGTCACAGAAATAGACCAGTCAAAAGAGGGCTTAACTAGATTTAGCCTAAGTTCTTAGAGGTTTTAACTAAAATTAGATGAGAATTAAAAAGTTTTGGTAATTTGTGTAAAGGGCTAATTAGGCCCTCTAGGCTTATAAATAATCTTTTATTTCCCTTGTTCAGGATTATCAAAAAATGAAATGAAATTTGAAATTCCTCTCTCTCTCTCTCTCTCTCTCTCTCTCTCTCTCTCTCTCTCTCTCTCTCTCTCAAGGGTTCAACCCTCTCACTTCTTTTCTTGGTGAAGAAGATCTCTAGTAGGTCGAGTCTACTACTTGAAGCTTAGGATGCTGCCCAAGGTCCAACTCAACCGGCGCACTGCCAGTCCCGACAGTCTGCACCTTCCCGAGCCAAACCCTAGTGGATCTAACCCCAACCAACCAACCAATCAACCCAGCGCCTGTAGAAGAACCCCATTGAGTCCCCCTAGCACAAGAAACTCAGTCAAGTCCGTTGCCTTACCCCAAACCTAAGTTTGAACCTACCCGAACTCAATTCAGCCCACCTAATTTTTGTCGAACCCAGAAACTTTGTCAGTCTTCACAAATTTACCCAGCTCAAACCATGAGGGATCTGAATCTGATTTTTGGACTTAGTATTCTTCAGTGTGTCTAGTACTAAACCCCCGAATTTCTGGATTTATTGAGTTCCCAACTCTGAGAATTCGATTTTATAATTTGAGTTTGTCAGATCCAACCCGTCAGTCCCTGCATAACCTTGAATTTTCCTGCAACTTCGAAAAATCATCTCCCTGTTCGTGTGTCATCTACCCCTGAAATATTAACTAAATCTAGTTTAGGGTGTCTAGAATAGGGATGGCAGTGGACCCCGGCGGGTGACAAGGTCTCCACCCCCGCCCCGTCTCTAAAATTTAACCTTCATCCCCGGTCCATCCACGTGGCAGGGGAGACTTTGGACCTCCACCCCCGCCCCGTCTCAAAATATTAATCTCCATCCCCACCCCCGCCTTGTCCCCCTCCTTGCCACCGCCACCGCGACCGCCACATCCCACCACCCCGTCCCCGCCCCATCCCCGTTTTTACAGAAGTACACAATAAACCCTACCCAGTAAAACGAGAGATTGGAAAGGAAAGAAACAAAAAACCTAATAATGCAGAAAAAAAATTCAATTTTAGGATGATTCAGATAAATCAGAGGAAGATTGAGAAGGATCCTCACTCAAATGTGGTCGCAGCAGTCGTCTCTTGAGGGCGGGGCGGCGGTTTGAGCGTAGCAGGGACGGGCAGCAGCGCAGCGGCTCACCTCATCGTCGTGGGTGACTCGACAGGAAGGAGTGGAGAACTCAGAGCCGGAGAAGAAGAAAGACGTCAGGGCAACGGCAGTCGGCAACAGCTCGCCTCGTCGGATCGTCATTGGTACTCGATAGGAAGGAGAGAGGGGTTGAGCACTCAAAGCCGCAGAACAGGAGGGGAGAATGCTAGAAACCCTAGTCAACCATTCCTTTTAACCCTTTATCTATGTTTCATCTGAACCGTTGATCAAGTTATGATCAACAGACGAGATTACAATAATATGTGGATGACATGAGGGGGCAGGGCGGTCCATCCCCGCACGGGGATGAATTTTAACCTTCATCCCCGACTCCATCCCCGTTTCATGCCCTCCATCCCCGGTCCAAACGGGGCGAGGCGGGGCGGGGCCCCGCTTTCCCCCGATCCACTGCCATCCCTAGTCTAGAATCATCCCTCCAATTTTGAGATTTTTCTGCTGCACCATTTGGGAGTTCTGATTTTTCTCCCCGAACCTGTCAGAACTCAATACCCTGTCCACCCGAGTTAGCCCACTTTGACTTTGAAATTGACTTGACCAAACCGAGTCTACCCCTTTCCTGTTTCCGAACCTAGGCCAAAGCACACATCAATACCAAAAGAAGAAGAATGACCTATTATGTTCCTTGAATCGGCTAGTGTGCATGATAAAGTGTTTAGGCTGGCAAATATCAAATCTATAGGACCATGAACTATGTTATGGAGAATCTGCTACATTGAAGAAACAGGCTCTTCGTGCAATTTCATGAACTAGCAAATATGTACAACTAAAATTTTACATAATTACCTCATGTGGCATGGGATAAGGACTCCCTCCAACCTGAATGCCTAGACCACGAAGTAATGAAGCCATATCTTTGTACATAAGCTCAAAATGGTCGAGTTTCTTCCTCACTTCACCACGAAGCTGCTCTTTCAAATTCATAGTTTCCTCGTCCTGTTATTTATGTGATCATATAGACGAAAAAGTAATAAGAAACACCCAGGAAAATTCAATAACAAAAAGACCATGCTCATTTCAAGATAAAGTAAAAGACATAATATTAATTAAAAAAAGATGTTAACCCTTCAAGAACACAGAATCAGTGTCAAATTTAAACCTTTTTTTGTGTCTGTCGAACTTCCTCAAGTCGTTGCTTTTGTCTTCTTTCCATATCGGATAACCGTAAAGTTTCAGCCTTTTTTCTCTTCCGCAGCCTTTGTGCTTCCTCGGACTGTAGAAGCAAGAAAATGGAGCCAGTCAATATGGAACCCAATTATTTAGGAATCAAATTGAAGTGATTAATTTCTGAAATTTTCTCCTGGTTTCTGAGAATGTATGCAATAGAAAGTACTCCTTAGTTTCATGGTTGAAACAATATGAGATTTGTTATCCTGACCATATCAGCACATAGGTCAGATATTTATAGCATCTGCAAATCTATGAAGAAATGAACAATGCAAATGCACTTGACCAACATTCTACCATGTAATATATTACCAATCCTGATTGGTAATATAGTCCATTGTCATGCACATGTCATAAAAAATAAGAGTATGGTTTAATGATGCTAACAAAATAGCATGGAAAGACTTACTGAACAAGAATACCTTCACACATGGTATCGATGAAAATGCAGCTTAACAATACGCGACTTAAAGTACTCATGAAACAAAATTGAAAATAAAGCTATATAATAGGAATACAAATGTCCAATATTTATACAACTGCAACAAATATTCAAATAGATCCTCTCACAGGTAGAGCTAGAGTGAGGGATGGTTGAAATCATAGTCACCTATATCGAACAAGGTAATTTCTCAGTGTGGGTTTTTCTCAGAGATATTTTCAAAAAGTGATTTTTCTAGGGAAAATCTCGGAAACATTTAAAATTTACAAAAAAATATAGTGAATAATAAAAAAGATAAGAATAGTAGGTTTTGTAGTGTTTTCCTTACAAAAATATAAAGAAACAACTAGAAATGCTTTTAAAATATAAAAGAAACAAAAAAAGATACCTAAACTATATAAAAAAAAAATTATTTTTTGAATATCTTGGGAATACATTGGGAAAATCTCGGGAAAATATCATGATATTTTCGATTCGAGCAATATTTTGGAAATATCGGGGAAATATCAGCTGACCTTGAAATACCGATAATATTGTGATATCTTCAAAATATCGGTGATAGCAGTGACACTGGTTGAAATATCTCATAGTTGCAGAATTATTAGATAGTTCACTGAAAATGGTTACTAGATAAATACGAAAAGAAGAGACAACAATGCATGACAATTGTCAAACTCAAACTGAGATGCACTCAAGAGAGCAAGTTTGCTGACCTGCATCCGCAGTGCTCGACGCCTGGATTCCCATTCGTCTTGATCAGCAAGCCTGTATGCAGCAGTCTCCTTGAGCTTCTCTCTTTCACCAAGGAGCACATTCGGGACCTCAAGTGAACCAGCTTCATCTCGAAAATCTACAGATGAACTCCTAGATGATGTGTCATCCTGGAGGTGGATGCTGGAAAGAGTTTGTGCCCCAAGAGCACCCTCCTTTGTAGGTTCAAAGTTGATACAATCAGCATCAACCTGATCAAAACATGGATTTTGAAGAGCAGAACTGGACAACTGGCAAAAAGAATTCACAATAGGTTCATTTTCTGCATGTTTGGGGTAATTCTCTTCCAAAATATCATTAGAAGTAGCTGCACAGCTTGATGTATTGTCCCCTTCACTATTGCAAACTACATTGTTAGAGTTGGAAAAAGTTGGAGCCTCTGTAGAATGCTCATTCTCAAAGTCGCACGCATTGTCACTTTCTACATCATTCTTTTGAGTCGTTTCACATGAAGAAGCTTTAGGATCAGTATTGGAACCAGATCCACTAATTTGATCCTCAACCCCAAACTGAGGATTGTGAGTTTCCTTCAACTTTTGCTTTCTTAGAGCAGCCTTTTCCCACTCTGCACGAATTTCCAAGGAACACTCCACAAGTTCACAATCAGAATCACTTTCTGATGAACTAATTGCAGAAACATCACCATAACTGAAGCTGTGTCTAGAAGATCGACTTTTTTCATATCTTTCATTACATTTTTTTGCATAAGCTTTTTCATTACATTTTGATAATCTGAAAGATGACCTACTTGCTTGATTAAAAACTTCACACTCATCGCTCTCTAAATCTTCAACTACGTAGTCTTCCCATGAATCTGAATGAGGTTTCTTCGTTGAGCTGGCATCACTCTCAATGTCACCAACATCTATAACATAATTTGTAGACAACCCATCATCACTATCCCTGTCATCATCAATAATGATAGTAACACCACTTGATGGGTGCCTTCTGTTTTGTTTCTGCTTAGAAGTGTCTGGAACATCTATGATGACTGCATTGTACCAAGTGCCTTTACCCTTGCTTTTTTCCAGTGGTCTCTTTAATAGCTGAGATCTTTGAGGAAGTTGACCCCTCGACATTTGATTGCTTCATATACTTTGATACAAGGACATTATGTAATGCATAAATTTAGACCTATCTATCAACAAATTTCACAACCTCCTCTCTCATGGCTTACCATGCTACGTAAAGTTTCTCAAACTCTTTCACTGCCTCAGCTCTTAATATACCTGCTATCATGTAGAAGCATAATTTAATATTTTCACCAGGCATAAAGAATAAATAACCAAATGAAAAATCAACAGCATCTTAATGAACAAGAAAATGCTAGACCATGATCACCAATGTTGGTATAAGCAATTTATCGAAGAATTAAAAAGTAATCACCTTTCTTTGGAAAATTTCAAAAAAAATGCAGATTATGAAAAACAGAGTAGAAAAGGCAAAGAAAAAGAAAAATGAATTACTAATATTTAAAAATTGTAAAACATGAGATGAGAATAAAAACATTTGATCTTAAAATATATATGTTTTATATATTTTTGGCAATTCTCATAATGAGGATATACAGCACAAATGAGCCACAATTGCAAAACAACATAAATAGCAGCATTGTAAAAGCACAACAATAATGTTTTATGTGTAAGATTATGTCATATGGCTGCACATGTATGTATGTGCACACATGTGCACGCACACACATATATATACTATGTCACAGGGATTCGGCTAATAAGAATAATAAGAAGAAGAAGAAGAAGAACTGTCGCATCGCTGGCACGTGGGGCTTGCCGGACGTGGGGCTTGTCGATGTCAGGTGGCCGGAAAACGAATGGGAGAGTGGGAGCCTGCGGCGGGGGAGAAGGCGAGCGAGGAGAGAGAGTGAGCAGCATGGGGAGGGTTTCTCGAATAGAAACCCTACCCTACGTGCTTATTTAAAGCATGCAGTGATTGCTTTATCGGGTTTGGATCTGGGTCGGATCTGAATCCGACCCGGATTTAAATTTTTTTTGCCGCACCCATGTTTTTTTAAAGTGCCGCATCCCCGCACCCGCTATATATTCTAAAATGTGGACGAAGCTGGACTCAGTCAGCACTAACTGAGGCCAGTTATGGAAAGAAATGAACACCAGTGCAATTGATCACACCCAACAGTGGCAGATCCAGGATTTTGCTTCAAGTGGGGCAAAAAAATTTATAATAAAATAGTGCCTAGAGCACCAGCAGCCCATTCAAAAATTGCCCCTGGATTTCTTTCTAGACAGCAAGTGACTGGTCAATGCCTGTGGGAAATTAATCCCTTATGGCTTGAAGCTTAAACTCGGTTGGCACCTTGAATCACAGCCACAGTTGGATCCATTGGTGGAGTCTTTAGTTCATCAGTGGAGTCTTTAGTGTCGAGGGATCTTGCTAAGAGTGACAGTTGGATGGATATGCAAGCAGAAGTAGAAGGTGTAGTGATTGAGCAGGAAACACTAATTATAAATGATTTGTTGGATGATACTCTTCAAGATTATCATCTAATTCACTCAGCAAAAGTCATTATGTTTATTCACATGTTTTCGTGGAAGGTGATTTGGTTTACACAATACTTATCTAATTCTGTACACAATACGGCATATTAAGCACATATAACAGCATTGAGTAGTCATCCATTTTTACACAAATATATTGGCAGACCTGTAAATATGTGCTGCAGATAGCAGCACTAAATCAATTGCATGAGTCATGTGGCCTTTATGTATTTCATCACAGCACAATTTATTAGGTTGGAAGGGCTCCCTACCCCTTCTTTCAACAGTTTTGAAGTTTTCCCACAATTAGGAAATCATTATCTTAATGGCATAATGCATTTTACAATATCAGCATCTTAACAAAGTCAGGAAATTCATTTATAGCTGTTGCAATCTGAACAGAACAAAAGTACTACCAGATCATACTTAATAAATATATAATTGGAAACTGAATCCCAGCATGCTGGCTACTAACTGATTATGATATCATATAACATCATAGTTGCAACAATTACAAATTAGCATACTAACTAGTCCACCAAGTGTGGAGGCTAACATGTATTTTTGAATGAAGTACTCTCCCTTGTGGAACCAAAATAAGGCCATGGCCAATTTAGAGCATAAAATATGATGACAACAAAAATGACCAACAAGGTCAACAATTTAAGGCTCCTAGTGGAACTGCAGACTATTTACTGATCCATATCTTTCTGACCGATTAGTATTTCCTCTCAGCCAAGACCACAAAAATGACCACTCATAACATTACCACAAACAGCAACGCACATGACCATCAGCTGAAACAGTGAGCAGAAACATGAGTGAACCTTCCATTTTATGGCAAAAATGGGTTCCTCTGTCAACCCTTAGACTAGATTTTAGCTTGCTTGTGTTAGAAGGGGCTTTGTTTTACAGAAGAACAAGGAGCATCACTTTCAGGTATGAATTTTCCATAAGCTTAATCCATAACCAAGGCGAACAAGCATGAGCTTAAATAGCATGTGCATGATACTTGTCAAGCACACTTTGGATCCAGGAATTTCTGTCCAATTGACAGATATCTCAATGATGGTGCTATTAAGTCATTTGCATAAATCCACTAATTCAACATCAAAGCACCACCTGAAGCAAAAAATTAATGCTTATTAAATAAAGAAAATTATTAGTTCAACTAAATGAAAACTTTAAGCACCACCAACCAAAAACGTAATGCAATTTCAGTTTCTGGCTTGATCAGGATGTGAATTATACAAGTCAATGATATAACCAACAATGTTCAGTATATGCAACTGGCATGGATGTATCTAATGGCAGGTCACATTCTGCCAAGTCAATGCAAAAAATTAATGCTTATTAAATAAAGAAAATTATTAGTTCAACTAAATGCAAACTTTAAGCACCACCAACCAAAAAATGTAATGCAATTTCAGTTTCTTGCTTGATCAGGATGTGAATTATACAAGTCAATGATATAACCAACAATGTTCAGTATATGCAACTGGCATGGATGTATCTAATGGCAGGTCACATTCTGCCAAGTCAATGAGCCATTTGATGAGTCCAGCATATAAATCAATCCAACTGGCATGGACTCATCTTATATGTTTTAAAGGTGTAAGGAACAGCGAAGCATTTCAAAAATTATAAACAAGGAAAAAAAATTCAAAACTTTAGGAGGGGCTCGAGCCCCACATCACCCCCCTGGATCCGCCCTTAACACCCAACACTGCGAAAGTTGTCCCCAGTGTTGCACCAGCATTACATGCCTTTAGGAATGTCCCTGTTACATAGGTGTAAGATGGTACTAAACCATAACTTATGATGTCACATTTTTTTATTTGCATAAATGCAACCCCAAATGCTATACCTTTTGGATAAGTTTAGCAAAGTTGATTTTCATTCTCATAGGTTTGATCCATTTGGGGGTCAAATAAGAGATAGACCGGTTTCTGTTAAGTTTATATATATAAAATAATATATATATATATATATATATATATATATTTCTAATGATGTAATAGGTAATACCCTCTAAAGGTTTTTTCATCTTTTGTAATAGGTTGTGCCCATTAGGGGCACATCAGTCCTTTTTCTTTTTCTTTTTTTATTTGTTTTTGTTATTTTGTAATTGGCTAAGGGCTTTTTGGTCAAAAGCCCTAAGAGCCGTTGGGAGCTCCCCAACGGCTATATTTATAGCCGTTGAACCTCTCCATGTGTATATAAAGGGGATCTCCCCCCTCATTTGTTTGTAATGATTTTTCTAAGCATTCTACTCAATAAAGATGATATTTTTTATGTTCTTATGTTATTATTTTTATTGTTGTTTTCGCTCTTGTGCCTTAGCCTTAGTTGTCATAAGCGCTAGGCGGAGCCTAGGCAGTGAGACCCTAAAAAGGCCTAGGCAGGGGCCTAGGTGGTACCCAAAAAAAACATAATAAGAAACATGTATGTTGTCTTCTTCTTCTTCTTCTTCTTCTTCTTCTTCTTCTTCTTCTTCTTACAACAACAACAACAACTACGCCTTCATCCCAAAACAATTAGGGTCGGCGATATGAACCAAAAAAGAAAATCATTCTAGGTCTTTCACATGAATCCTTCTCCTCCAATCATTTTTATCCAATGCCATGTCCTCGATGAGGTTCAAAGCATTCATACTCTTTCCTATCATCTCCATCCAAGTCTTCTTAGGCCTACCCCGACCACTTTTAACTAATATATTTTCTCATTTCTCCATCCTTCTAACCGGAGCATCATTAGGCATTCGCTGAATATGTCTGAACCACAGTAAACGATTCTCTCTCATCTTATTTTCAATGGATGCAACGCCTACCTTCTTACGTATCTCTGCATTTCGAATCTTATCTTTTATTGTATTTTCACACATCCATCTAAGCATACGCATCTCAGCTACACTCATTTTTTTTAATATGATGTCTCTTGGCAGCCCAACATTTTGTACCATATAGTAAAGCAGGCCTAATTGTCGTCCTATAAAACTTTCCCTTCAACCGCAATAGCATTCTACGATCGCACAACACTCCAGTTGCACTTTTCCATTTCATACACTCAACCTTTATCCTATGATTTACATCTCCATCAATTTCTCCATACTTTTGAATGATAGATCCCAAATATTTGAAACAGACATCCACCGGTATTTCTTGCTCACCAAGCTTCACTACACTCTCATCACTACTTCGTTGCTTACTAAACCGACATTCCATATATTCTGTCTTACTCTTACTCAACTTAAAACCTCTTGCTTCCAATGTCTGCCTCCATAATTCTAACTTAGTATTAACCTCAAACAATATCATCAGCAAACAACATACACCATGGCACATTTTCTTGAATTGATCTCGTAAGCTCATCCATCACTATAGCAAATAGGAAAGGGCTTAATGTAGATCCTTGATGTAACCCAACCGTTATAGGAAAATTGGTTGTCACCCCTCCACAAGTGCGGACATTGGTTACTACTCCTTCGTACATATCTTTAATTATACTAATGTACTTGAGAGAAACACCTTTCTTCATCATTGTCCACCAGAGAACATCCCTAGGTACTCTATCGTATGTCTTCTCCAAATCAATAAAAACCATATGCAAATTTTTGTTCCTCTCTATATCTCTCAATAAGTTGTCTAAGAAGATGTATAGCTTCCATAGTTGATCTTCTACGCATAGAACCAAATTGATTCTCTGATATCATGACCACCTTCCTCAACCTATACTCAATCACCCTCTCCCAAAGTTTCATAGTATGACTCATGAGTTTTATACCACGACAGTTTGTGCAATCTTGTATATCACCCTTATTCTTATATAGAGGCACCAAAGTACTCTTCCTCCACTCATTAGGCATCTTATTTGTTCATCAAATCTTGTTAAAAAGATTTGTCAATCATTTTAAACCTTTCTCACCCAAGCATTTTCAAGCCTCGATAGGTATACCATCTGGGCCAATTGTCCTTGATTTCATTTTCTTCAAAGCCTCTACAATTTCTTTCTTTTGAATCTTGCGCATGAAGTCACGATTTATCTCATGAAAAGGAATGGAGAAGTCTCCAAGATCCTGAGCATGACTTCCATTAAATAGCTTATCAAAATAATCTTTTCATATCTCCTTAATCTCTTCATCTTTAACTAAAACCTTTTGCGTTTCATCTTTGATACATCTAACCATGCTCAGATCCTTCGATTTCCTATCTTTCATCTTTACAAGCCTATAAATATCCTTCTCGCCCTTTTTGGTATCCAACTTGTCATAAACCTCCTTATATACCTTATCCCTCGCGTTTCGAACCACTTTTTTAACTTCCTTCTTTGCTATCATATACTTCTCCAAATTCTTATTATCACGACGCTTACTTAGATTTCTATAACACTCTCTTTTAACCTTAATAGCTGATTTGACATCCTCGTTCCACCATGATGTATCCTTACCTAGCGGTGCACCGCCTTTAGACTCACCCAATACCTCCTTAGCCACATTTCTCATGCCACCCGCTATCTTATTCCACATTGATTCTGAATCCTCCTCAAGACACCAATCAGCTTCCTTAACTACTTGCTCTACAAACATTCCTTGTTTAGCTTTTTTCAGTGCCCACCACTTAATTTTAGGATTTACCTTATGTTCATCCCTTTTGGGGCATTTTCTAATTCTAAGATCTAAAATTAAGACTCTATGTTGTGTAGCTACATTTTCTCCCGGTATAACCTTACAATCGATGCAACAACCCATATCTCTCTTTCTAAGTAGGAAAAAATCTATCTGACTCGTATTAACCTCACTTTTAAATGTTACTAGGTGAGACTCCCTCTTCCTAAACCAAGTGTTTGCTAAGATCATATCATAGGACAAACCAAAATCTAAAATCCTTTCTCCACTTTCGTTTCTTTCTCCTATACCATAGCCTCCATGGATACTCTCAAATCCATCCCTACTAATGTCTACATGTCCATTAAGGTCACCGCCGATGAAAAGTTTTTCTCCATAAGATATCCCTTGTACTACTCCATCTAAATCTTCCCAAAATTGACGCTTAATGGAATCATCTAAACCTACTTGAGGTGCATAAACACTAATAATATCCGTACCTAATACTAATTTAATAAGTAAAATCCTATCATCTTTCCTACGGACCTCAACTACATTATCTATAAACTCACGACTAATAACAATCCCTACTCTATTTTTATTCCTATTTATTCATGTATACCAAGGTTCTATCACTTTTGCTTTCTCACCTACCAATTTGGTCTCTTGTAGACATAAAATATTCATCTTTCTCCTACACATAACATCTACTAACTCTACCAACTTACAAGTTAAAGACCCTATGTTCCAAGTGGCTAACCTAATTTTATGGTCTTGAACTATCTTCTTTACCCCCACCCTTCCAACAAAGTGAGGGGACCCTTGCCTATTTGACACCACACCTGGGTGCCGGTGTGATGCGTCGCTCCTGGGCGACGACCTAGCAACCCTTGCCCATTTATCACTGCCTCCGAGGCTATAGAATACAGCGCATCGCTCAGTAGGAAACGCCCCAACGAAATTCTCATATTGGTTCATATTCATAGTGTGACTAAGTTTTTAGGTTGGCTGTCACTGGCCTACCGCAACCCTCCTCCTTTATCCGGGCTTGGGACCGGCAGTGTATAACTAAACAGTTATACATAGGCGGAGTTCTTCTTCTTCGAAAAAGAAAACAATTGATGTCTTCAAAAAAAAAAGCTTAGGCCCAGACCTGGTCACCCATGCGGTGGGGCTGCGCCAAGGTCGCCTAGGCGGCACCTTTGACAACTAAGGCTTAGTGCATTGTATTGCCCATAGTGGCTGTTTGTATTCCCTATATTGGCTCTTTGTATTGTCCCTTAGTGGACTTGTGCAATGTGTACTTGTAAGCTCTTGTAAGCTCTTATAAGCTCTTTTTGTATTTTCGCATATTTCATTACATGGTATCAGAGCCAAGGAATTTTTTTTGCTATTTTGCCTTTTTGAGTCTTGGGATTCTTTGGTTTGAGTTCATGCTTCGTGAAGAAATCATGATCAATGTATGGCTTGGATTCAAGGGAGATCTTGACCTGTATCTTAAAACTTTATTTTTACTTGAGTTGTCCATCGCATGTATTATGCATGAGAAAGCACTTATTTTTCTTATCTTTGAAAAATTATTTGTTATTTTTGGTAAAAATAAATTTTTAAATACTTTTCAAATTTATTATAGGATTTGCTTTTTTATTAAATATTTTATAAGGTTTATAATACTTATTTGGTCTTGTGAAATGATATTTATATATGTGCATGATTTTAGGAGATCTAGTTTGAATCTTAGGTTTTTGAACTCTCTTTATTTAATATGTACATATATGATCTAGTATTCTTAAGCATGTATTTTTGGCACTTACATGCTTTATTCGAGCACTTCATGGTTATAAATGTCAAAACATGTCCTTACACATGACTTTAATTTATTGTGTTTGTTATATTGGACTTTGTTTTGTTTTTTAAATATTTTTAAATGGTTTAAAATGTTTTTAAAATGTTCTTTTGTCATTCACAAGTATGATTTTATGAGATTTTTGCTTAACCTGTGTTTGAATTTCTTTCTTTTCTCTTTGACGTATTCTTATATGAAACATAGAATATTTTATGTAGTATTAAAGATTATACGTAGTTAGGGTCTTAGTGATCATGGATATCTTGTTATTTTGAAATTTTAATAAATGATTTTTCATATGGTCCTTATGCACTTGTGATTGTCTTTCATACACATTAATAAATTAGTATGTCTATTCGTGCAAAAGGAATTGAGCATGATTTCTTCATGCAAAACTTGTTCTTTTTATATAATTTATTGTTACGGACCTACACGAGCTCTAGGTCCGACCAGCTGGATCCACCCCATCCAGGACCCACCTAGCTATGATTATGCAGAGAGAGAAGGAGAGAGTTCTCCACTTCTCCCAGGAGTCTCTAAGAAACTCACACATCCTGGAATACTGTCAAGGCTGGGATTCTAATGGGATGCCCCCCCCCTCCCCGAGTCCTCTCTAGGTTGGGATTGTGGATGTATGTTCTATAAATAGGCATGTATAGTTATTTTAATTTTGAATGAGATTTATTGAATTCAACATCTAAATTTCGTTCTTGGTTTGTGTGATTGCTCTCTGAGAGAAAGATTCTGCTCTCTCACCCATTCGTCCATCTCTGCTCGTTGAGAACATGTTTTTCCTTCTGGCCGATGCCCTCGCCTTTGCCATCTGCCTTGATTTTCGTGCCAACCAAGTGAGATTCCCATCTCTCTTCCTGTAGATTTTCCTTGACCATGCCCCCCCCCTACCTTGGGACACGCCCTAGCTGTTAGATCTTGAGTCTCCACCAGAGTCGATCTAAAGAAGAAAAGAAGGTGGAAGAAGAGGAAGACGATAGGGTGTTATGAGCTGCAATAGGTTCACGTATTTTTTATAATCATACGTGACCTAATAGTTGATATTTATACACAGCACAGGTTACAAAACAATTTGGTAGTAATCACAATATTACAAGAATGACACTGCAAGGACCGTCAAACACGTAAAACCTAGTTCGGATCTGGATCAGACCCAAACGGGTCCAACCTATTTCACGACACTTATTAGCCTCCCTCATGTTGTGTGTGGTCTTGTACCATGGACAACTTGTTCTTCAAGAACCAGAATCTATTTTTTGTTAATCCCTTTGTAAATAAATCCGCCACCTGGTCTTCCGTAGAGATGAAGTGAGGCTCAATCTCTTTGTCTTCAATCTTTTGTCGAATGAAGTGTTCATTTATCTCAATATGTTTTGTCTCACTGTGATAGATAGGATTAAAGGATATTTTGATGGCACTCTGGTTATCACACAAGAGGATAGATTTCGAGATCCGTTCTTCCAATTCATTCAACAAATGCCTTGTCCAAGTAGCTTCAGCAATTGCAGCAGTCATTGATCGGTATTCAGCTTCAGTACTTGATCTAGCTATTGCTTTTTGTTTTCTACTGCTCCAGGATACTAAGTTTTCCCCAAGAAAGATGCAATACCCAGAAACTGACCTCCTTTCATCAGGATCTTTTGCCCAGTCGGCATTACTATAGACCATGATGTCATGTATGTCTTCTCTTTTCCAACTTTTCTTATATACCAGCCCATCTCCAACCGTACCTTTTAAATTCCTCAACACTCTCTTGAATGCATACATATGTCCCGTTCGTGGCTCATGCATAAACTGCGACACTTGATTGACTGAGTAAACAATATCAGGGCGAGTAAAAGTAAGATATTGGAACATACCGACTACACTTCGATATCTTGTAGGATCTGGGTACAAATCTCCATCCTAGGAGTTGAGCTTTTGATGCAAGACACTTGATGTAGGCAAAGGCTTACAATCTTGCATGCCAAATTTCTTCAACAAATCCAATGTATATTTATGTTGTGTCAATGTTAAACAATCATGCTTCCTATCTACCTCAACTCCAGGAAATATCGCAAATCTCCCAAGTCTTTCATCTTAAATCTTTGACTTAAGAGTCCTTTTATTTCCGCAATGTGGCTCATTGAGTTCCCTGTAACAATGATATCATCAACATATATCAACAACAGGGTGGTGATACCTTTGTCCTTGAAAATGAACAATGAGTGGTCCAAGAAGGATCGAGAGAACCCATGTTTCTGTATTTTCAGGGAGAAACTTTCAAATCACGAGCGTGAGGTTTGCTTCAAGCCATAGATGACTCTGTTTAACCTGCATACATGCGTTTTTGGGTCTCCCTCAGCATATCCAGGAGGCTGCTCCATGTAAACTTCTTCCTTCAAGTCTCGATGAACAAATGCATTTTTGACATCCAACTGACTCAATGTCCATTTACGTTGGACTGCTTAAGACAATATAATTCTTATTGTTCCAATTTTGACTACAGGACTAAAAGTTTCATCATAATCTTGGTCATATTCATGTGTAAACCCCTTCTCAATAAGCCTGGATTTATATCGTTCTATCGTGCCATCGGGTTTGTACTTAATTTTGTAAACCCACTTGGAATCAACAACATTTTTGTTAGGAGGTCTGGGAATAATTTCCCATGTCTGATATTCATGAAGCGCTCCCACTTCTTCATTCATGGCCTCAATCCATTTATTTGATTTCACGGCTTGATGAAATCCCACGGGTTCATCATGCTTACAATATGAGATAAAAAGAGTTGAAGATCCATAGAAAATTTATTGTAGCTGACCCATATAGGATGTCTGATTCTATTTGAACTCCTCATGTTTCCAACATGCACATAGGTATTTGGTTCTATGTGAGGAACATGGTTCTACGTGAGGAACAGGAGGAGTACCTTTTTCTCTTCGTACGTAGATATTACCTTTAAAGTTATCAATAGGGTGAGATTGTGAGTCTACACATTCTTCAACATATGAAGCCCTATATGTCTAATCACCTAATTGAGGTAAGCACGCTTGGCCTGAGTCGATGTCATCCTGGTCGGCTGACTGTGTCTCCTGAGTACACTGAGATGAGCAGTCGCCATAAACACTTGCAAATAATTTAGCATTCAGCCATGGATGATAAACTTCTTCTCTGAGAATTATTTGGCAGGTATTAAACAATATATCTCCAAAATCATTCTCATCGAACACAACATTCCTGGAAATTTTGGCACGCCTAGTCGTAGGGTCATAGCACCGATACCCTTTGTAATCATCTGCGTATCCCACGAACCTACACTTGAAAGCCTTTGGTTGAAATTTATTTCTGAGAGAATCATCAATATGAACATAGAAAGTGCATCCAAAAACACGCAGAGCATTATAATCAAGTTGGATCGCTTGGACTCACACGACTCGGGCCGAGTCATGAGTCAAATAGAATCGAACAGTTCGTGTTAATGGCAATTTTGCAATATTTGTTTCTTTTACCTTTTAAGTTGTTAACGAAAACCCTTAAGGTCTTCATTGTTCAACCCTCGACGGAAGAGAGGAGAAGCCGAGAAGGTGTGGTGCGGTTGCAGCTCCAGCCATCCGACGAGAACTCCGGCGTGAACAGCGACGCCAGAAAAGAGTTTCCGGCGTGAACAGTAACTCAGGCATGGTTTGCCATTGTGTTTATTTTTTTGCGTTTTGTATTTGCATCGCGAACAGTAACTCCGGCGTGAACAGTAACGCCGACAAAGGCACATCGACGGTGAATACTGAATAGTAAGGCGTCGTCGCAGCTCCGACGCGTCTTCTCCAGCAATAATAGTGCATCGACGAGATTTTCCGATGCCACCAGGTATGTTTTTTCAATTTTTCCCCTTTTGTGTTTCTTTTTGCCGCTGCGAGAATTTCCGGCAAGATTTTCCGGCGAGTTTTGTGAAGGTATGTATGTTGTATGCACTCGTTACACTGGAGCGTGGGACAAATGAATGTTTTACCAGGCCCCAAACTTGGAGTTGCAAATAGACCACAGAGAGCCTTGTAAGGTTATGACTTTGGCCTTTTTATCTGGTTCGAACTGTCGTTTTGGGTAACGGGAACAGGTTTTTAGGATTCTGATTTGGTTTCGATTTGGGGTTCTCCTGTATAATTTTTTTTTTTTTGGTAACGAAGCATGCACTAATGGTTTTTTTGTTGTTGATAACTTGATCATGCTAGTGTTAATAGTAAAAAAAATGATAACTTGCTTATGCTGATGAGCATATACAATGTTCAGTTTGTGTGCATTATGTAGCGTACCATGTATAGTTTTATGTGTGCATCGATTTTTGGGATCATGTGCAGTTTTGAGTCTTGACCCACTTGTAAATCTGTTTTGCAATCGATTTGAGGATTCATGTGGACCGAACCTCAATCGATTTCAGGTTACAGTTCACTGATTTTCTTTGATAGGTTTGGAGTCTTTGGACTGATCCATAATAAAAATTGGGTTGACAAACTTTCCTTGGTGGGTTTGGACTGCTCTACAATGAAAATCGAGAGTAGCTGGACTAATCGTATCTATGTTTTTAACTTTCCTTGGTGGGTTTGTGCATAATCTACTAACTGTATCTATGTTTTTAACTTTTCAAATTTAACAGTTCTAGATTTATCAAATCATCAAAGAAATGTCAGAAGAAGGATCTTCAAGGACTCCAAGTACAACATTCACTAAGGGAAAGGACCCTGTGTGGGATTTTGGGTTACCTCTTGATAAAAAAAAGAAGAGGGTACAATGTACTTGGTGTACAAAACAGATGAGTGGTGGCATTAATAGACTTAAGTATCATCTAGCTGGTATTAAAGGAGAGGTGGAACCATGCGACAAAGTCGAAGAATCCGTAAGGAAAAAAATCGTAAGAATTTGGAGTCATTTAAGGAACACAAATTATATAAGAAAAATATTGTAAATGAGATTAGTTCCTTTGTTGAAGTAAATGATATGGACTTGTCAGATGAAAGTGATGAGTCTTCTGAGAAAAGATATATAAAGGAAAAAAAATTGATGAATGATGCCCAAAAGTATAATCTTGATGCTTTTGTTCAAGTGAAGGCAGGGTCTCCATCAATTGAAACAACTTGGAATAAAAGCAGCTTTGGATAGAAAAGCTAGAGATAGGTTATGTTCAACTATTGCGAGATTTTTTTATCATTCAGTCATTCCTTTCAACGCAGCCAATTCTCCTTACTTTACGAAGATGATTGAAGTTTGTTCCTCAGTAGGAATGGGATTGAAGCCGCCTTCTTCAGCTGAGATTTCTGGAAGATTATTACAAAAAGAAATTAAAAAAATTGATGATTATTTCAAAGAATACAAGGAGTCTTGGGCTGAAATGGGTTGTTCTATTATGGCTGATGGTTGGAAAGATGCAACACAAAGGACATTGATAAATTTTTTGGTTCATTGTCCAAGGGGCATTTACTTCTTGAAATCAGTTGATGCAACAAGTATCGTGAAGAATCGAGAAAATTTATTAAAATTATTTGATGAAGTGGTGGAAACAGTGGGTGCAGAGAATGTTGTTCAGGTATATCATTTTGTTCGTTTGAAATTTTCTATTGAACATTGATATTTATAATTTGTCTAGTATGTTAATAATGTTTTGAAATTGAAAAATCGCAGATAATCACAGATAATGCAGCCAACTATCAAGTTGGCTGGAAAGATGTTGGAGGATAGGAGAAAGACCATATTTTGGACTCCTTGTGCAGCTCATTGCATAGATCTCATGCTTGAAGATTTGTCTAAGATAAAAAGCATAGCTGGATGTGTGAGAAAAGGAAAAAGGATCACGAAGTTCATTTATAATCATACTTTTGTTTTGAACCTAATGAGGACTCAATTTTCTAATAAGAAAGAAATTCTAAGACCGGTTACTACAAAATTTGCCACTAATTTTATCATGCTTCAATCTTTGCTAGAACATCGAAGTGGTCTTAGAAAAATGATGGCATCAGATGAATGGAACAATTCAAAATATTCATCATTTGCTAAGGGGAAAGAGATGGAGGATATTATATTGAATAGTAATTTTGGAGAGTCGTAGAATCAACTGTTAAAACTATAGAACCTCTAGTCAAAGTTTTGAGAATGGTCGATGAAGAAGAAAATCCTACAATGGGGTTATCTTTATGAAGCTATGGATAGAGCCAAAGAGGTTATAAAAGAAATTCATGACAATGAGAAGAAAAAGTATAAACCTTATTGAAAAATAATTGACAATCGTTGGGAAAATCAACTTCATCACCCTCTTCATGCAGCAGCATACTATCTCAATCCCAAATACCGGTGGATGATTCTTTCAAATATTTGGGATCTATCATTCAAAAGTATGGAGAAATTGATGGAGATGTAAATCAGAGGATAAATGTTGGGTGGATGAAATGGAAGAGTGCAACTGGAGTGTTGTGCGATCGTAGAATGTCATTGCGGTTGAAGGGAAAGTTTTATAGGACGACTATTAGGCCCGCTTTACTATATGGTACGGAATGTTGGGTTGCTAAGAGACATCATATTCAAAAAATGAGTGTAGCTGAGATGCGTATGCTGAGATGGATGTGTGGAAATACAATAAAAGATAAGATTCGGAACGAAAAGATACGTAAGAAGGTAGGTGTTGCACCCATTGAAAATAAGATGAGAGAGAATCGTTTACGGTGGTTTGGACATATTCGACGAAGGCCTAATGATGCTCCAGTTAGAAAGATGGAGAAATGGAAAAATATATTAGTTAAAAGAGGTCAGGGTAGGCCTAGGAAGACATGGATGGAGGTGATAGGAAAGGATATGAATGCTTTGAACCTCACCGAGGACATGGCATTGGATAGAAATGAATGGAAGAGAAGGATTCATGTGGAAGACCCAGAATGATTTTCTTTGTTGGTTCATATCGCCGACCCCAATTGTTTTGGGATGAAGGCGTAGTTGTTGTTGTTGTTGTTGTTGTTGTTGTTGTATGTATTTGTTTATATCTTTTTATTAATTATTTTAAATTTTGAATATGAACTTTCTTTTATCAATTATCATTTTAATATATTTGAATATTTGCACGATTTCATGCAATTCACAAAGCATCCTGAAGTAAAGCGTGGTTTAATTAAATGTATTGAGAAGTTGGAGCCAAATATTTCAGCTAGAGTAAGAGCATGCAAGCAACTTGAGTTATTTGAAGATGCAAGTGCAGATTTTTGTACTTCTATAGCTGTTATGACTAGAGATGAGCACAAGCCAGGTGATCTATCTTTAACATTATTGTTGTGTTGTGCAAAAGAATATTTTTTTAATCAACTTTACATTTTTGTGTGTTTTGGCTTTATGTAGCAATATGGTGGAAAATGCATGGAATATGTGCCCCCGATCTCCAAAAAATTGTTATTCGTATACTTAGTCAAACATGTTCTTCATCTGGATGTGAACGAAATTGGAGTACCTTTGATTAAATTCACACTAAGAGAAGAAATAGATTAGCTCAAAAGAAACTTAATGACTTAGTGTTTGTCCACTATAATTTACGTCTGAGAGAAAAGCAATTAAAGAAAACACGTCTTGACCCAATTTCTTTGGACAATATATATTTGCAAACACCAATGGATGAATGGGCCATGCAAGAAGGAGTTTTAGATGGAGATGAGGTAAAACCATAAAAGTTTGTTTGATATTTTAACTTGATTAAAATTCTTTTAATTTAGTTTTTTGTCCTTCTCTATTGCATGCTAACTCAAATGTGTCATATTTTATTTAATGAAGGATTTCTTAAGGGACTTGGAGATGAAGTTGAAAACATTGAAGAAGCTAATCTTATTGATGATGAAGGTGGTGATGGAGTTGAAGATGAAGGTGCAAGGGAAAATGCAACCACTAGTACTCCAATTCAACCATTAATTTCAACTTCCAACTCAAGAATTGATTCAAATGAAGTTCGAAATAATAGCACTTCACCTCTATTTGAGATTTGACTCTTGACTTGAGAATTGAGATATATTTTGTAAAAGTGGATGAATTTTGGATGTTTGAAATTTGATTTTGCCATTGTGTTATGATTATTAACTTTATACTTATGAAGTTTGTAATTTTGTTATATGGCCATGGGTCTAGTATGGTTATTGTTGAGATGCGAAAGTTGATTGCTGAGATGCATTGCATATTGCTCAAGGTTATCTTTACTTTAGTTTTTACTCTTACTCTTGTAAGTTTTTAACTTAACCTTACTTTAGGGCTTATTTCTATTGAAATATTGAATTATTGTTTTGCTTGGTTGTTCGATTTCTTGCTATTAGATGAGTAATTATAAGTTAGATATAGTTTTACTTGATGTTATTTTACTTATTAATCAATTAAAGTAGTAATTAAGTCATTCTACAAACCTTTATATGCTTAAATGATAATTTATATATTGTTTTTCTTTTAAAATCAAAAGTTAACAAAACCCGGTCCGAGTCACCGAGTTGACCCGCCGAGTCACGAGTCAATAAAGAACGAGTCGAGTCCCGAGTCACGGGTTTTAAAACCTTGTTGGTGACTAACGACTATAATAACAAGAAAATATTCTGCAATGCATAAAACAATCACTTTTTTTAAAACAGCCAGCCAAAGAGAAAAAACGTTTTTAATCATAACTACAATCTGTATGATAATGACTATAATAACAAGAAAACAATGTTAAGCAATGGATAAAGCAAACACCTTTTCTTCAAAACAACCAGCTTAAACTGCAATCTGTATGATGCTTTCCACTCCATAATCCCCTAAAATACTCACAAACTCCCAACAGGGGTCGAGTGAACCGAACCCTAGTGACCAAGAAGCACTTTGTTGGTGTCAAATGAACTTCAAAGTGTTGTGTCATGTCAACACTATTGAAGACTTGAAAGATACAAGCTTGAAGGGTTCATCTAACACGATATGTATACAAACCAATGCCACTGAAACAGCAAATACGTAATGATGGATAAAGGAACAATGCTCCTAGCACATGCATGTTAAGACAAGGTTGTATAACTTTACCCTTAGCCAATGAGTTCTCAGGCTTCAAATCCTATGAAATGATATGCACTAGCTAGCCTAAGAAACACATGCAATACTTCCTCAATGCAGTCACAAGTTGCTCAGTGTCAATGCATACACTGCCTGAACTTAATATGTAATTGCAATCACGTCTGCCTAAATTCGAAAAAGCTTGAAAGACTACATTAAGTACACAAAGTTTAAGCAAGCACGCATTCCTGAAATCAACTTGGTGCTAAAGCAACACTAACACTTCTCAATCACAACACCACACGCATAACATGGTTTTGTTGGAACAAACGGTGGCCAAAACAGGATTTAGGAAAATCGAGATCCCAAGCCTAGAGGCACGTTCTTAAGATCACTATCTTTAGAACTTCAATCGCCCCACTTCAAGATTTTTGAAGATGCGAACAGGGTTTGTAACCGACTGAGTTCCCAGGATACAACTAGGCTTGGACCTCAAAAGTATCACTGCTTCGCAAGATCAGGTGACCTCTCCCACACATTGAACTTTGCAAGCCAAACGAGAGCAAGAGAATAGAAAGAGAGGAAGCTTGTGATTCAGAAAATCATGAACTAAAAGACTAAAATGAAAAGATTTATAGACTTTAAGAAAACAAACGTGATAAAAGATATTAAAGGTCATAAATCCAATGGCTTAAAATTTGATGAAAATGACCCTGAACGGTAATCCACCTTTGACCAATGGTCAAGGACCAAAACAACCGTCCAACACAAATGAAAAGTCAAAGACAGCCTGGTCAAACGTTAATGTGCAGTTAAAACGGACCTCGGCGCCACATTGGGCACACGAACTTATGTGTGTGAACTGGGCAAAGCGCAGCAACTGCAAGTCACCCTAAGACACAAGGTTTTCCAAAGTATAGGATACAGAGCAAAGAGTCAAAGACTATTTAAACCACTGGAAATATCTCTCCCTCTTAGATATAGAAAAAGCACTTAAGTGGAAAGCAATCACAGCACAAAAACTCAAAATAAAGAATATCCCATCTTCGAATTAATACAGCCACCAAATACAAACAGTGATACAGGACATGCAAGAGAAATCAGAATCAGCATCAGAACAAAATCAAAGAAGACAACACCAACCCAACAACCAAGAAATACTCACCAAATTCAACCGAAAGGTTTAGAGAGGACGCACCTGATAATCCGGTTAAAAACAAATGGGCAATTGAAACGATTTTTACAGGAAATCCCTTAAAAACTAAGCACTGGCGCCCAACATCCTCCATTTCCGAACAAACCCCCATAAGAAAAATCCAAACCCATAAACAACCAAATCTAAAAAGACCCAAATAAATTAACAGAAAAATACACAGAATCCGAAATCTCAACTCCCCATCCCATGTACCAAAAACGAGACAAACCACAAGACCACCAAAGAGAAAAACCCTAATTCCTAGACGAGGGCTTCAAAACTTGGCTACCTATGGAGTTCTTATTCACATACCAACGACAAATAATCGAAACAAAGCAATCACTCCATCAAAGCAATCGATGAAAAGACCAAACGAGCCTACAAGGGAACTCACCGGAGCCGCGTCCAGGAGAGGATGCGAGAACCACAGAAGGAAACAGAAAGAATGAGATTCTCGGGGGCTCACTGGAAGAATGTCCGAAGATTCGTGCGACGTTTCCGAGCTCTCTCTCTCTCGTAGTTTCTTTCTCTTCTTCGGTAAGCAAAATCTGAAAGAACAATTTTCGTTCGCTTTCTTTTGCTGTTTTCAGATGGTCATTCACCCAAACGTCAAGTCTCCATCGTTAATACCCCCAATTTTTTGAGAGATGAGGGTGATTTTGGAATTAATAAAAGTTTTTTTGGTAATTTTCATATCCAAAACAAATCATTTTCCCTAATTGGGGATGGAGAATTAACCCCAATCGACACTCTTTCTTGCGGCTCAAGAATCAAATATTGTATCATGCAATATATAAAAGGAGAAACAGGGGCAGTGAGTGCAAAAGATTTGAGTTTTGATTACTTTTTTATAAATGACATTTCTGTCACGTGTTTTGATAATGTAATTATAAATTTGTGTGGGCATTTGTAATTTTTTTTAAGTGTTACATCAACAAAAGATCACTCTTTGTATAGTTACTATAGCTTTTTTATATAGTGAAAATGTGTAGGTGCATGATCACTTTCGAACATAACCAGAACGAACTCGTAAAAGTCACAGCTAAAGGTTCAGGATCTTTGGCAGTGACTTTTATCGCTGCTAAAGGTATTGTCGCTAAAAGTCTCAGTGCGCTGAAACGGTTCTGTTAGTTCATGTTTGAAAGTGAGCATGCACCTAAGCACTACGGGAATATGTTTACCAACCAACTATATATATAGTTACTATTTGCTAATGTTTAGTTTATTAATTAACTCTCTCTACTCTTTGTAAATTAGATTACATAAATCTGACACGACCCGCCAACCCGCTTCTTAGCCGGGTTTGGGTTTGGCTTAAACGGGTTCGTGTCTTAAACGGGTTGACCCGCCTAACCTGTTTATTAAACGGGTCGGGTTCGTGTTAGGGGTATGCAAACCCGGCTGACCCGTTTAATAAACGGGTTAGACGGGCGGGTCAACCCGTTTACCCGCACCTGAACCCGACCCGCCAACCCATTTACCCGACCCGCCTGCCAACCCGTTTACACGTTTACCCGAACCCGCCGGCCAACCCGTTTACCCGAACCTAGCCCACCAACCCGTTTACCCGACCCTGACTCACCCGTCAACCCATTTACCTGAACCCGCCCACCAACCCGTTTACCCGAACCTGACCCGCCAATATGTTTACCCGACCTGACCCGTTTATTAAACGGGTTAACCGTGTCGTGTTAGGTTACCCGTTTAATAAATTGGTCGGGTTCGTGTTGGCCACAGCCGACCCGTTTAATAAATGGGACGGGTTCGTGTTGAGGTATGCTGACCCGCCAACCCGGCCCGATTGCCACCCCTACTCATCCCCAGTAAATTGGTAGCTCTCTCTCTCTCTCTCTCTCTCTCTCTCTCTCTCTCTATATATATATATATATATATATATATATATAAATTAAGATTTTTTTATTTTGTGAGCTTATGTGTGGTTCCATGATGGCCATCATGCTTTTCCTGAAGTTGCATGCATCTTCGCAAATTAAAGCTACAGTAATTCTAAATTTATGCCTTAGCTAAGAAATCTAACTTTTTTAAGATGATGCATTTGTCTAATTGTGTTTCTAATTCAATCTTTGATACCACGTGACTTTTTTTATCTTGCCTATGATACAACTTTATTCTTGGAAATAAATAATAACACATAAAAATATACTTGTCAAATATCATGATTTTTATTGTGATTTCATTGATTTAACAAAAAATATTGCCATTTTTTTTTCCCGTTGTTACTAAATGTAATTACAATTATTTATGCCTTTGATATGTAGTGACAAATATTAATAAAATTTTAAATTTTCATGTAAAACTAAGATATTTTGGTCAACATTTTAAATAAAGAAAATACCATGATTTTTATCATGATTTCATTAATTTAACCAAAATATCATGATTTTATTGATCTTTCTTGGAAAGCAAGTTATCTTATTTTCTATGTATTTTTCCTTTTTTCATATTTTTGTTCCTAAACTTAATTCGGGCTTAATCAAACTCAAATCCAATGGCTGGCCCCAAAAATTAGAGATGCAAATAGATTGGAGGTATCTGACTAGGGGGTGCCAATGGGTCCGGTATGACCCATACCCGACCCATGCCAAACCCTATATAACCAAACCCTAAATAAGAAGGCTCGGTTAGAATCTGGGTCAAATACAAAGAGTTCAATTAATATATGGATCAAAGTATGGTTTGTGAAATTTTATAACAGACATGGGCCTGACTCGAGTTTCGATTAAGATCTATAATTTTTAAATGTAAAAATGGTAAAAAAAATATATTTTACTGGGTATGGTTCAGGTTTGGTTCATGTGATCCTTATGGGATCCAGGTAAGGTTTCTCCTATGGTAGGTTCGATTAAACCAGGGTCAAGACTGTAAACACCCAAAATTTTTCTCATTCATTCTCAGACACCCCAAATGCATATGTCAACTCTGTTAGATCAGTGTAGGAGTCCAACCCCAACTTTGTCTCAGTTTAAGTGTCATTTTACCCTTTTTACTAGAAAAAATATCATTTTACCCCTAGGTCATCTTAGACTCCTGTCAGTCAGAGTCGGCCAAGCTCATTCTTAAGCTCAGAATAGTTAGAATGTCAGTCATTTCTAGTTCATTTGAGCTCACGATGAGCAGACCATGCTCATTTCTGATCATTCCTTCTAAAATGGGTTAATTTTCTCATAAATGAGCTTATTTCTAGTTTAAATCCAAGCTAATTGTCTCTGAGTCAGTCATTCCTAGTCAACCCTATTTCTTTGAGTCTAGCTTGAGCTCACCAATAGTTCAGGTGCTCAAGTTTCAGTTCAAACCCATTTTCCAGTGTCTAGTACATTTTAGTCAATTTCAACTGAAATTGAGCTAAGTTCAGTCGGTTGAGCTAGTGTTTGAGCTTCAGTTTTAATTCATCTCAGTGTTACTGATCTTTGTTCCAGCTCAAACCCAGTTCGTGACTCAGCTCACTCCAGTGACCATTTCTCACCATTCCTCTAAAAATCTCACCATTTCTCGACCATTCAAGTCTAGGAGTTCTGTTGAGCCAGTGTTTTGTCAGTCCATCTGAGTTCTGAAACCCTAGAACTCAGTGCATTCCAGTTCAAACCAGTTGAAACCCCAATACTCCTGACCCCGCATGGACAAAAACCATTTCTTGAACCATTTTGCTCATTTTTGTCAAAATTATCACTTTTTAAACTGATACAACTATCGATCGGGGTCCAATACATAAGATTCTTCATCCAGGGTTAGCATTTCGCATGGCATTTCAAATCATTTATCATCGTTTCTCATCATTTTCAATCATTTCATTACATTTCATTTTATTTTCGAGATCCAGAACTTCAGTTTTGAAAATTCCAATCCATATTTGAATTTTAAAGCTTTTCAAAATCAATTTCAAACCCGGAGTTTCCAAAATTGACATTTTCACCCTCAAGACTCTAAATTTAGAAATATTTTCCCGAGAAAACAATCTGGAATTCTTTTCAAACTCGATTTTCAAATTTTAAACTGGATTTACTCTGCAAAGGGGTATAGTGTTTCATATTTTGAGTTTTATTTCAAAATTGTCAAAAATATTTCATTTAATCCAAAAAAACCTTTTGAGAAATCATTCTACCCCTTTGATTTTCAAAATGAATTTCACAATAATATGTGGGCCCACTTTCAAGGTGGCGCCCCACTCAAGAATTTTCAAAATTTTTCTTTTAAAAAGAAATTCGCTTTTTCTTTGTATTCTTTTATTTGTTTATTTTATTTCCACCTAGGAGAAGTGGGGCCCACCAAGGTGGTCGACCCCCTCTCCCTTGTTTCTTTTTTCTTTCCCCATTTTTCTTTTCTTTCCCTTCTTTTTCCTCCTCTTTTCCCTTCATTTCTTCTCTTCTTTTTCTTTCCTTTCTTCCCTTTCTTCTTTCTTTTTTTTTCTTTCCTTCTCCTTTTTTCCTTCCCTATTCATCCTTGTCGCGAGTCCCATTTTCCTCCTTTTTCTTTCTTTCTTCACCCTCTTCTTTCTTTCCTTTTCTTCTTTCCTTCTCTTTCTTTATTTCCTTCTTTCTATCCCTCCCTTTCTTCCTTCCTTCTTATTACCTATTCCACTTACTAAAACCCAAGTCACCCACGACTGGAGCATGGAAGAGCTCCCTCTTATTCACACTACCTCTCTCCCTATTGAATTCACACCTAGCCCATGATCTCCCTCTCTTTCATGCCCTAATTCCTCTCTCTCATTGGATTCTCTCCTTAGTCTCCCACCCTAATTCACGCCCAGCAAGTTCATTACCTTCGGGGCATCACCTTCAAGACCTCCAATAGATTGCCTCTTCTCACTTGGTAATGCCCATCTTTCATTGCAACCCACCTTAGTAGCAAGCTCCAGCCCTGCCTCAATCTTCAAGACCTCTAGCCTTTGCAGCAGCCACAACCTCCATCTCCTTTTACCTTGAAGCACCTCAATCGGCACTACCATCACAAAAATGTCCTCTCCTTTGGCAGTAGCAACTCTAGCCTTCCACCACCGCTCCAAGCTCAACTGGTCTACTTGCAACCCATGGTAAAAATCAATTATCTCTCTTGTTCTACACCCATATTCTTGGTTACCCTCCTAAACAAAGTGATGCATCAAATAGGCAGTCGATTGAAATATCTATGCTAAAAGAGTAGTTTTAGATATTTGATGGCATACAAGGGACATTATAAAGTTTAGCATTTTAGATCACATGAATGGAGCAATTCATCTGATTAATGGATAGAACCTTTCCTTTCAATGATCAATATTAATAGAATATCATATCCTCCCTCTGATTTTCAATTCATTATCATGTTCCATATTTAAACATTGCATCTTAAACTCTTTTCATCATTATGTCATTCATATAACATGATTTTATTTAGCCTTTTGTGTTGCATGGTTTTCTTGTAATCCTATGTGTAATCCAGTCATTATTGCATGTACAAATTCATGGCATTAAATCCTGGAATTTTTATGTTGCAGGCACATGTGTATTAGTGATATCCTGCAAAAAAACCCAGACCAAGTTGGGTTCTTCAACTCTATTTTAAAAATCAAATATCGAACCCGGTTTTCAACTCTGTGAAAACGCTGGGCATATCAGTAGCAGACTTTTTGATTTAAGATCTCCCTAATAGGAGATACGAATCATGATCTGTAAAATACAGTGGATTCATGGAGGAATCTAATATTTTATTGTATTTTATGGGATTTTTCTGATAAAACTTGCTATTTGTCAAAAATCAATTCATATGAACTATTGTGTAAAGCCTGTTACAAGCTTGTCAGGGTCTAGACTGACCTAAATTGCTTGTGACTCTCCGATCTGTAAGTCGGATGCTCTGATTGTTAAAATATGAATTGTTTCTCATGATATTCTCTACCATTTCCCAGAATTTAAGGATTTTAAGATTTATATTTCTACTTTTTCTAAATTTTACAAGTTTACCTATTGATTCCCTGTTATTTCAATTTTGTCACATTCAAGGGTCTATTAAACCAATGTGTCCTCTGCAACCATAGGTCCAATGCCAAAACTGTAAAAGGAGAAGTTGATTCTCTGTTTGTCTGCAGTGTTCTCTTAAAAGTTCAGAGATTTTGGTTGTTGTTTATTATTTTTTCTCTAATTTTTATGAAAGCCCATCAGTTTGCCTATGGTTTCAAGGTTGCAGGATTCCGACCTAGATTGCCGGAGTTGTAATTCTCCGACCATAGGTTGAATCTTAAATCTGTAAAAGACAAAAAAAATTGCCTAACTATCCAATGTCACCCTGTAAAATTTGGTAAATTTCTATGGTAGGTTAGTACCCGAAATCATACTGTCATTAGGATAGGTCTAGGCATTAGGCAAAAATCATGCAATTTTTAGGTTTTTTGTTAATTTCCATATTAGAAAAATGCCAAAAAAATTTATTTTCGTATTCCATTCCATTCTTAAGGTTAATATAATCATCCATACGAAATTTGGTTTAATTTTGAGTTAAATTGCCATGTGTGTTAGTTAAACTATCAAATTCAGGCAAAATTGAGTGTTTTTGTGAGATTTTTGCATTTTTAATGTTTTAGCATTCATATAAACATATTATATTATTTTATGTTTGATTTTAATCTCATTTGCATTTATTTAAATTTTAAAATTCTCATTTTTACAAAATTTATTTCTGAAAACCCTGATTTCAAGGCCATAGTCTTGTTATCAGGGACATTTTGGTCATTTTTTACCTCAATTTCGAATTTCAAAACTTTATTTTCGAATTTTCATGCTTTTACATCATTTATTTATCATGTTTATATCACGGTGGTATAAAGCAGGGTTTATATATGGATAAAATCTGACAATTTCCCGATATTGTCGGATAAATCCAGAAAAACCTACATATTTGAGCTAACTCATTTTCTAGTTTTGCAGGGATATTCAGAAGAAAGTTTCATGTACTTTTCTTTTATTTCATTAAATGTAATATCAAATGTAATATTGGAAAAAGAGTTATATTTCTGCATAGAATGGGATGCATTGCATATTGTTTGCTTTTTATAATTTTCAATATCTGATTAAATGGCAATTCACTGCATTTTTCAAATTCACTATGGTTGACACGAATGGCACGTGCAGAAGCTTTTAGGAAGTTAACAAACTCGGTGAAATTCATATTTATGGTCATAGTCAGAACACGAACGAGACCCAAATTTGTCATCTTCGTATTAGACACATTCAGCCTACACTCTTAGGCTATTTTCGAAAACCATTGCATATTTCAATTTTTCATAAATATTTTCTCAAAGTAGCATTCATTCATTTAAGTTAGAGTGCATCATGAAAATCTTTCACAGGGCCACACACCCCTTTTTCTGACTTATTTTCCAATTTTATTTCAGAGAAATCGATTTTCTCAAAAAAATTTAAGTCTTTCTCAGAAATTGATTTTCTCAAAACTTTGAGTTTTCAATGATGTTTCAAGTATTTCCCCAGTTCAAATCATGATTTTTCAATGTTCTAACATCCCCAATTTCAAGGTTCAAAGCTACAAGAAATCGATTTTCTCAAAGTCATTGGGATTTTATTAGAAAAATCAATCTTTCAAAATCTCATGATTTCTACAGAAATCGACCTTTCTTTTCTTCAAAAATGCTTTCTCAATGCAATTCATGATTTCTAAGAATCTCATTTCCAAGTATTTCTAAAATATCAGAAGCAAACATCATCTTTTCAAATCTACATTTTCCAAGAACTTCATAGCACATGCCTGATTCTCTGTGCATTTAGAAAATAGAGCATGATTTAGATAGTTGAGCCTAGCTTAGCACACTTTTGATCCTTGGTTCAATTACCACTGGTAAAGGCGTCAGGAACAGTTGAACCTCGTACCGACATGCGAGTCTCATTCTACAATATTTTTCTATAAATTTAAAAAACGGAGGCGAGTTACTTAAAAAAAAATATTTTTCAAAACTTTGGTCGAGTTTGACTCGCAGAATCCTTTCTCTTTCTCACAGAGGGAGGAAAAATTTTTGCGATGATAACAAAGACCTGGTACCATCATCTCAAGTCAGGTTTGGGTCCACATGGGTCTGAACCAAACCTGACACCCTTATATCTAATCCATATAATCTTAGGCTTTGTACATGACAAAACATAGCTCAAACGCGAGACACATTGGAGTCCAATGACAAACTGAGGTGCTTGGGTTCAATGCGAGAGAAGTTTGTTTCTATAAACAAAAACAAAAGGAACAAAAAAATTCTTCCAAATCAAGCTTTTTTGTTTTCATACTTTCAGATTAGGTTGGATTTGATACATAAACAGATGACGACCCTGGTTCGCAATACTTTCAACATGGGTTTTCCATGCAGCAATATTGCATCGTAAGCATCATGTAAAGTACACAAACTTTTTATGTTATTATTTCTGGTATTTTTTATGATTGCTATTTTTTATGCATTTTTCATTTCTGATATAATATTGAAATCATCATAATATATATGGCTTATTGACAGGGGGAGCATATATTGTCATCATCAAAAAGGGGGAGAATGTTGATAAACTATGTTTTGATGATGCATATGTGATATGATAAATATGATATGCTTTCATGTATGAAACTGAATATGTTATAATATGACTGAATATGATGTTCTATGAATCTAATGTGTATTTGATGCAAGGATCTTTCACTTGAAGATAGTGAAGACTTTATGTTCAAGTACAAAATCCTGATGCAATCATACTCATGGGTTGAAGAAAAAGCTTGATGAGCCAAAGAGATGCATTAAAGACTATCCAAGATGATCAACTACTTCAAGATATCTTTTTTCTTCTTTAAAGTCATGTAATAGAACCTTCAGAAGCATGCATATTTCATATTAGAGTATATGCTTTAAAATCATACAAAGCTATTCATATACAAAAAGACAAGCTTTCATAAAAAGAAACATTATGTATATTGTAGTATTTCAAAAACACATTTTTGAAACAAATCATTATACTTCCTACAAGCATTTATGAAAAAGACAAATTGACAATATATAAAAAGCTCATGATTTCAAAAGCATTAATTACAAACATTTATGAAAAAGACAATTTGACAAGATATAAAAACTCATGATTTTCAAAGCATTTATGTAAGAAAAGACAAAATTGTGAAAAGTTGTATTGGTTCATAATACACAAACATTTACGTAAGAAATTTCGATTCATAATACATAAGCATTTATGTAAGAAAAGACAAAATTGTGAAAAGATGTATTGGTTCATAATACACAAGCATTTATTTAAGAAATGATTACTTGCAATTTAAGTATTACTTAAGCATTTGTACTTCAAATCATTCATTTGAGAAATGGCGATTTGAGAAAATGAACATTACTTTTATAACAGAAACATTTATTGTTGAACAAAACATTTATTTAAGAAATGACCGTTTGTATTTATTTTATTTAAAATATTAAATACAATTTCAAAAATACTCACTCAAGAAGTGATGACTTATATTTGAAGACATCTTTCTTCACTCAAGCATTTATGGTACTTTAAAGTATTTACTCAAGAAAAGACCTTTTGTAAAATAAGTACTACACAAAGCATTTATTGTATTTTCATGTATTTAAACAATAAAGTGACGATTTGTAATATAAATATACTTAAACATTTAATGTACTACAAAACATTTATTTGAGTAATGACATATTACAAATTAAATCTCATTTATAAATATACCAATGTATATTGTACCTCAAAACATTTAATTTAGAAATGACGACTTGAATAAACTATCATTATTTAAATACACCAAACAATTATTGCTTAACAATTATTTAATTTATGGAATGATGATTTTTGAAAAAGCAATATATAGTACACACATTATTTCACACCTTTTTCTCATAAAAGTTGTTTTTGAGATTACCTGGCACCTCACATCACAAAAAGACAATTATTTCAAAGCATTTCAAAAAGCAACGACTACTTTTGAAGATCTATATATACATACAAAATAATATTTCAAAGATATACATGTGAGCTTTCAAAGAAAAATATTCTTACACGACACATTGAAAAAGAGTTTTGAAAAAAAAAGAGAAAAAGACAAGAAAAGCTCTCTCACAAATGAATCAAGTGTGTGTCTGAAGAAAAAGAGAAAAAGAATAGTATGTTCTCCTGAAAGATTATTGTGCCTGTTTTCAAAACAGAAAACATTCTGAGAGAATCTTCAAACGTGCATTCATATCCTGCATATCATTATGAAGGATCTATAGAAAAGTGTTGTAACTTTCTATTGTAATATTGTTGCCTTCTTGTAATTAAGAAGAAGACCTCTGAGGAAGATGGTGTTTTTCTTCTCTATTGAGAGAAGTAGACCTCTGAGGAAGAGGGTGTTTTCCTTCTCTGTTGAGAAAAATAGACCTCTGAGGAAAATGGTGTTTCCCTTCTCTGTTAAGAGAAGTAGTCCTCTGTGAAAGAGGGTGTTTCCCTTCTGTGTTGAGAGAAGTAGACCTCTAAGGAAGATGGTGTTGTATTATTTTTCTCGTAACAAGGATTAAATAGTGAAAGACTCAAGTGGTTTCTCTTGAGGACTGAACGTAGGTCAGTAACTCAACTGAACCAGTATAAATCATGTGTTTATTGTGTGGTGCCTATTGTTTTATTTTTTAATTATCGATCTGTGCACATATATCACTATTCACCCTCCTCTAGTGGTATTTCAAAGACAATCGTGCTCTTTTCTTGTGCTTTCCTCGCAGCTTAGAAGGCGTAGCAGCAAAGTGGTATGTGGAGCATATCAACCCCGTTGAGCTACGAGATTTTGACTATGTTGTTAATCTGTTTGTGGAGCGATTCCTGTTCAACACTGAGGCACTGCCAACCCTCAATCACTTATATAATCTGAAGCAAGAGGACAAAGAAAAGGTCAAAGAATTCATTCGGAGGTGGAAAGATACCTGCAATAAAATGAGAACCCCCATCTCATAAGAGCACGACTCCAGGTTATCTTGAACAATTTCTCTCAACCTCTCAGGAGCCTTATTTCTACCTACCCGTCAAAATCATTCATCGAACTTATTGAACGAGCTGAGTGTCTCGAGATGGGAATGGACAATAGAATGTATGAGGGCATCACCCTCATCAAGAGCAATTAAGATTCCAAAAAGATGGCAAATTTTACCTTCTCAGCCAATTCTGGCGGTAGTAGCAGTAAAGATGGCAAGAATAAATAGGTCGGTCAGCGAGATGAACTCTTCAAGCAGAATGACAAGTCGGTTCTATCCAAGCAAAAGGAAAAGATAAAACAAGACGGTTGGGGTTATGAACGCCAATTCACTGCTCTGGAACAGTCCCTCGAGCTGGTCCTTGAATATATATTGAGCAAAGGGATGGTTAAACTTTCGAGAGTTGTTGATCCTCCGGTCACCCTGAGAAAATGGAAAGAGAAATTCTGCAAATTCCACCAAGCTTTGGGGGCATGACAAAGAGCATTGTTTTGTTCTCAAGAACATCATCCAGGACTGCATCGATAAAAATCTTTTGATAGAGGACGAAGATAAAGAGCAACCCGCTGTCCTGACCAAGCCTTTCCCAGACCACTCAAAAAACTGATGATATCAAAGTGTTTATGCTTTCCTCTTTTCTTTTTCAGTCATCTTGTAGGGGCAAGTCAGCTCGAGTCTTTTGTGACCTTTTGGTCATGTACTTATACATATTCAGTTTTTGTTATCAGCTTTGCTTATCAATGAAATGTCAATTTTCTTCATATCTTTGGTATTCAATTCTTCTTTCTTCTACCATACTGAGGCATCTTTTTGAAATTATATTTTTATTTCAAAAATCTTCTTTGTCATCAGACTTCTATTAAATTCTTACTCTTTTCAGAATAAAGAACAATCCTGACATCATCCATGAGAGAAATGAAATTACCTATGAGGGTTTATCTAAAATCGTAAAATTTTGAAAATTTCTGCAAAATTTTCATCATGATCACCGAGGGTTCAATATTTTTGTCCAAGCTTTTTCAAGTCAACCCTTGCATTAATTTTCTTTTTTCAAAAAATTGGTTTTGAACCATTGTCTTCAGAAATCAACCCTTGTGTTGATCTTCTTTTTCAAAATTAGTTTCAAACCATTATCTTAAAAAATCAACCCTCGTATTGATCTTCTTTTCTAAAATTGGCTTCGAAACATTTGATCACTCTTCAAAATCGACCCTCGTATTTATCTCTCTTCAAAATCAACCCTCGTGTTGATCTTTATTCGAAATCAACCATCGCGTTGATCATTCTTCAAAATCAACCTTTCGGTTGATCCTCTCCTCAAAAATGAACTTTCACTGACTTTTCAAATAAGCATTCTTATCTCACTTTAAAGATCCTGTATGCTGGCAGGATCAGACAGACTCTTTTTCCTCAACTTCTATCAATTTTTCATCAATCTTTACTAGTTTTATCAATTTTTGTCAATTTCTATCCATTTTTATTGATTTTTCATCAATTTTATCATTTTTTGTCAATTCTTATTCTTTTCCCGCTCAAGTTAATGGATAAACCTGAATTTCCCTTTCAGGTTAAGAGATAAACCTGAACCTCGTCTCGCGAGGTCCTTCTTCCTTCAGAATAAGGGATAATCCTGAAGTCTTTCATCATCTTTCAAGTGTCATTAAATTTTTTTATCAATTTTACCAATTTTTACCAGACTTTTGTCAACCTTTGTCAACCTTTGTCAATTCTTTATCAAAAGTTTATTCTTCATCATTTTTTATCAATTTTATTGATTCTTTATCAATTCTTTTTATTCTTTATCAACCCTTTATCAATTTTGTCGATTTTATTCTTTTCCCGCTCAAGTTAAAGGATAAATCTAAACCTCATCCTTCGAGGTAGTCCCCATTCAGGATAAGGGGTTAATATTGAAAACTAGGCCACATACCATTAACTATGATGGTCTTCTTCATTGCAAGTCAAATAATTCAGTCCTCGAACTGGTCATTGTCAGAATTTTCGATCCTAGATCTGGTCCTCACGCTGGCAAATTTTCAAAATTCAATCTTTTGATTAAAGCTTTATTTTAAAAACCCGAGTTCCGACTCGGATTCCCTTCTCTTTTTCAAAAACCCAACTCTCAGGTTGGTCCATCTTCCTTTTTAAATATCCGAGTTTCGACTCGAACTCTTCTCTCTTTTTCAAAAACCCAACTCTCAGGTTGGTCCATTTTTTTTTTAAATATCCGAGTTTCGACTCAGACTCTTCTCTTTTTCAAAAAACCAACACTCAGGTTGCTTGATCTTTCTTTTTGAATATCCGAGTTCCGAC